>NW_021144941.1:0-135584 GCF_900634775.1 Gouania willdenowi | reverse complement strand
CCAAGCAAGCAGCGGGGTGTCACTGGCAATGTTGAGGATGTAGCATTATGTGTGTGTTCGTTTTGTAGAGTGTGTGGGTTTTGTGTAAATATGCCTGTGGGTGTCCATGTCCTCTGTAAGCAGCAGTTAGCTTTTCAAAGCGTTTTGTGTGTTTAGTGTTTACGTGAACTCACTGAAGGAAAGAAAATGCAATCAGTGAAGGCAGATGCATTCAGTGACTATGTAGCCTGTGGTTTTTAAAATGAAAAATGATTTGTTTTGTTATCCACCGAGTAGCAACATTTCAAAATGAACGTTTCGTTAAGTTGTCTCTCTTTTTTCGAAGCAGCAAAAATTGCTTTTTGACAAGAGACCGTGTTGGCTACATAATGTTTGAATAAGTAAACATGAAAGTTTATTGTCATTGCACAACCGTAACTGGCACTGAGGAACATTATGTGTCAATGATGTTCCTGTGCTGTCACGCAGCTAGAGTTCCCAGCAGGATTATAATTGGATACTTGAATTGCAAAAGGAAAAAAAAAAAATATTAAAAGTGTCATTTAATGACGTATACCTGCTGCTATAGTATAGTCAGGAAAATCATCAACAGCTGAGGTTCAACGCTAAGAGATATAAAACATAAAAGCACGCAGCGATGCTTTGTTCTCTAGCCAATACTACTACTACTCTCCTTTTTTCAAACAGTGCATAGATATTAGAGTAGCATCATTGATTTGAAGTGTCCTCGGAATTAGTTTTCCTTTAGTAGGCTACAGAGCTCATGATGGTAAACAATTTCATCATTTTATTTTTTGTACAGACTTTGAATGTTGCCTCCCTGATGGCTCCGCCTTTACCCCCCTTGCCCCTCCCCTCTGTTGTCTGTCTCTTTCACACGTGCACAGCAGCTGCAGAAGAGGAGCTGAGCTCATCTCTTGTATTGTGGAGAAACGTCGTTGTCTCATGTCTCATTCAGCAGTAAGTAAACGATAAACTTTACCATCACATATGTTAAAAAATGTGACCAAAAACTCTGTTTTAACTGTGTCAGCGGTGACGCGCTTTCAGTGTGAGCTCGTGCATGCGAGGGGTCGAGAACAAGCAGGGAGACAGGGTGATTGGTTAAAAAAAAAAAAGGTTTTTTTTCCCCATTGGTCGAAGTTATTACAGGTTTACAGCTGCTGCAGTTGATGGATTTTCTTTGTTCCTTTTTCAGAGAACCTAAGATCTTAATTTCTATCAGGACATGAAGACAATTTCAACCAAACACCTAAAAAGTGTATCTGGGGGAAATCGCCTACCCTCGTTTTAATTCAGTTTTTTTTTTACTGTCATCAGATGTGTTGTACAGGAAAAAAAAGAATGAAATCTAAATACAAGTACTCTGCTTGTTTGAAATGGTCTTTGGTCTGTTGACCAGATGTTATTGACTTATTACATGTGGATCCAGTTTTACCTCAGAAATCTGAGCTCCATTGTTTTATCTCTGTGTTTTAGCCCACTTAGTGGAAAGTAGATGAAGATAAAGGGCTCCCTGGAGCAGCTGTTCCCTCCATGGAATCTTTGGACAGTGCAAAGCCTTGAAAAATGTAATATCAAAGATACAGAAATACCTGTTGAAGCAGCAAAATAATAGGTAATCTTTTGGCCACTGCTGGGCTTGTGATGCTTAGATATGATTTCCTAATGTGATAGCACGCACACTGTGGCTTTACCACACACACACGGACAATACATCACAACAGAATTGCTTCAGCCGGGCCACCCTACCCCATTCAGGGGTCATCGCAAAATCACCATTTAATGTTTAACTGCTAAGCCGAGCTTTGATATCTGCGGAAGATAAAGTGGAATTTTTTGATTGCCTCGGTCAAAGAGTCAGCGCCCACTGCGTAAATGATTTATCGGACACCGGGGGGACTCCGAGGAGATCAAAAAAGACGGACGACAGTCCAAGACTCACACTCTCGGCGAGGGGCCCGCCTGAGTACTGGGCCAATCACTTGCATCAGCATGGTTCCTGTCACCACTGTCACTGTATTTTAATTAACCACAGAGATTGAAGAAAAGTAAGGGGAGGGGTGGGTACAGGCAGGGATAGGAAGGACTGGTTGGGGGGGGGACCCTGTAGGTCACCTGGCTGGAGACTACTGGTTGGAGACCATTACTCATGGGGAGATAGGAAGGGTCAGCCTGAGTGGAGGGTCAGCAGAGCTCTGATTGCTCTTCTAAAGAGACGTACTGGTGGAGATGTGATCCACAGCTTTTCTCCTGTGGGTCAGAAAAGGTGGATATATGGTGCAGTAGAAGATTAAAAAGACAAAATAATTAAAAACACTATTGATTTGACCAAGAACGATAATTCCCCCTGGATCGAAAACAATATTATATTAAACTCCGTCGCGAGCCAAGAAAAGAAAACCCATATTCACACCATTTCTTATTATTTGGTGCTTTAATGGCTTCATGTCTGAACTGCAGCACAAAAGAATTACAGCATAAGAGATAATTGGAAAAACATCACAATGCAAATGCTTGGTAAGAGGAGGAAGAAGCAATTACTCATCAAAGAGGGGTGAGGGGGTGTCCCAGAAGTATTGCAAAGATGAATGAGGTTGTAAAAGTAAGGAGGGACCTTGTCGTATTACGGGATGTTTAAATCAATAAAGGTTGAATTACTATAACTCAAAAACAACTTCAAGAAAACTTCACATTAGCGTTACCAGTATGAAATATGCACGCTGATATTACCCAGGCGTAATTTGTTTTTCGCAGGCCACAAAGTACAACTCACTAAGTAGGTTATGAAAAATGGAGTCATAAAAAGAGGTCATCATCCCTGTAATTCATGCGAATGTCATTAGTTATACTGATGTTTAGCCACAAACTTGGTTAAGTTTGTAAAACTTAAATCCATAACGCTATTCTGGAATTATATTTGTGTTTACAGGGTTGGGGTCAATTACATTTTTTCAATTACAATTACGTTTTCATTTATCCATGTTCAGTTACAACTCAATTATAATTGCAGTGACCGGCAATTACAATTAAAAATACAATGACTATTTTCCTCCTGAAAGTCACTTACAATTACATTCCCAATTAGAAAATTTCAATTCTAATTAATAAAAATGACTGAGCCTGAAAGACATAACTCCATAAAACATGTTCAGGGTCTTATGATAGTCTTAACTCAGAAAAAAAAATAAACAAATTAAAAAAAAGGGTTTTGCCTCATCTCTGAAATTTGGGTATTTTTCTTATTTTTCATCCCTTACTACTGCATTTTCACTCCAGTTTCAGTGTGTTCATCATATTTCAGCTACTTTTTAGGATGTTATGATAGCCTTTAAGGAGAATTTAATATGGGGCAAACGTCTTTTAACGCACTCCTCCTAGGGCGTTTCACTGACGGGCTCAAAATCGCTGAAGATCATCTAGAGAAGTGGTACATTAACAGTTATCGATAGATTTTTGATAACTGGCATTTTGGCGATAACCTTTTGAAAATGTCATTTTTTTGAAAATGCTCCCATTCGCACATAGAAACTTTGATTTGCGTCAAATCTAAGTCAGTTGTTAAACTTTCGGCCCTAAACCAGCTCAAAAAATCAAAAATGTTTAGAATTTGTCACGAACTTCTGTTTTGGCCTCTTGATCAAAAAAGTCAATGAGACGCATGCTTTATTTTTTATTGTGTTATTTTGTATTGACATTCTCTCCATTTTGTGTTAATAGGAAATTGGCCAAATCTTGAAACTCGTCAGCTCAAACTTCACACACTCCCCCTGGAGCTACTACTTCTACTACAATATCTATGTCTTTGTATGAACTTGAGGCAGCACAATGAAGGCAGCACAGCAAAGGTTGACGTTTTGTAATTTTATAATTTTCCTTTCATTAGGTGTTTTTTTTATATTGTTGTTGCCGTTGTGTGTTAATGGAGTCATTTTGTGTAGTTACAGTATATGGTCTAGTGTTTATTTCTGTAACTTAGTATGTATTTTTAACTCATTTTGTGCATTTACTTTAGGGGCTGCTCAAAATTAGAGCAAGGGCTGCGTGTGGCCCCCGGGCCACCAGTTGCCTATGTCTGTAGTATAGAGTCAGAAGTTCATAGTTAGAAAAAAAAAAGTTCATACTTTTCTCACCAATTATTGTGTTTTTTAGCTGTTCATTTTTGTGATTTTGAAATGTAAAACGGGACAAAAAAAATAGTACAGTAAAAATATTAATATTCAACGCACCCGCACTTCTCATCGTGAAATCACACGTACAATGAAACTAAAAGATTTTGCTTTTCAGTTCTGTTTTCATGTTCAGTGCTAGTTTTTATTTAGCACACTAACTGAGCATGCAGAGTGTAAAGCGCGGCAGCAGATAAATGACAAAAATGGAGATTTATAGCTTAAGCTTAATTAAAACTCCCCAGAAACTAATGGTGGGAAAATTGAAATGTTCCTTGAAGATTAAATTCCTCACCACTGCCTGGTTTCACAGAGAAGCAAAGCGGACTGTGACCATCTTGTGATCTTTCTCCATGTGTATTGAGAGTTTTTCCGACATGTAATTAAAAAAGCTGAAGAAGATGTGGAGTTTGTGGCTTTCTGCGATTGTGTTAGAGGTCAGATGCAGCACTTTTTTTCTCACAAATTAAATAAAAATATTTTTTTGCACTTTACATTGTAGTATCTATATGCTGCAATAATTTCTTTGTTTTTTTTATTTTTAGCTTGAAACTTTCAGGCCAACACTAATTAAAAGCACAAGAAAAGTAGCTGTTATTTATGCTCTAATATTGATGTTTAACTATTATCTGTTAATATAACCTTTTTTCTTTCTATACTACTGACCAGCTAAACATGGTTCTATTATAGCTAAAACGTAATACATGGTTGAGATTTTGCTGACATGGCGAAACTGGACGAAAACATTAGTGGGTAACCTGTCAGACGTCAAAAATGCAGGGCATTTCCTCCTATTGTGAGGGTAATCTGTCTTTGAAAAGTTAGAAAAAAACCACAGTGGCTAACTGTACGTAGCTGTACGGACAACCCTCAGTGCTATTTTCAAATTAGTTAGTCCGTAACGTGGGTTAGGGTTATGGTTAGGGTTAGTTAGTCCGTAGCGTAGTTTAGGGTTAGGGTTACGGTTAGTTAGTCCGTAACGTAGTTTAAAGTTAGGATTACGATTAGTGTTAGTCCATAACGTAGTTTAGGGTTAGCGTTAGTCCGTAAGGGTTACGGTTAGGGTTAATGTTAGTTATTCCATAATGTAGTTTTGGATTAGGGATACGGTTAGGGTTTGTTAGTCTGTAACGTAGTTTAGGGTTCGGATTACGGTTAAAGTTAGTCAGTAACATAATTTAGGGTTACATTTAAGGTTAGTTAGTCCGTAACGTAGTTTACGGTTAGGGTTAGTTAGTCGTAACGTGGTTTAGGGTTAGTTAGTCCGCTACGTAGTTCAGGGTTAGGGTTACGGTTAGGGTTAGTTAGTCTGTAACATAGTTTAGGGTTACGGTTAGGGTTAGTTAGTCTGTAACATAGTTCAGGGTTAGAGTTACGGTTAGGGTTAGTTAGTCTGTAACATAGTTTAGGGTTACGGTTAGGGTTAGTTAGTCTGTAACATAGTTTAGGGTTACGGTTAGGGTTAGTTAGTCTGTAACATAGTTTAGGGTTACGGTTAGGGTTAGTTAGTCTGTAACATAGTTTAGGGTTACGGTTAGGGTTAGTTAGTCTGTAACATAGTTTAGGGTTACGGTTAGGGTTAGTTAGTCTGTAACATAGTTTAGGGTTACGGTTAGGGTTAGTTAGTCTGTAACGTAGTTCAGGGTTAGGGTTACGGTTAGGGTTAGTCTGTAACATAGTTTAGGAATCTACGTATTAATAGCAAACAGAAGTACTGGCCAGAGAGGGGCTCTATGTACGATACGGCTACGTACCGAAAATTACTTGTTCGGTCACCTTAATTCCACTTTCAAACATTTATTAACCTAAATTCATGTTAAAAGACCAATACTTAAAAAAATGCTTAATTAAATAAAAGACTACAACCTCCATCTTAGACTAGACTAAAACTATCAGATTTTGAAATGACTAAAATGGGACTTAAAGGAATAAGCATTTTATCCATAAGGGTAACCCTAATCCTAAGACAAACTAAAAAGGCTGCCAACACTGGTCCCAGTTACCACTGGTCAGAGGTGTAAAGAGTACTGATGTATTCTACTCATAGAAGTACTGTTACTTGATTGAGATTGTATTCAAGTACAAGTAAGTGATACATAAATTACAACAACAAAATAAGAAAAAAGAAAAAAAAAAAAATGAAAAAAGTCTCAGGTTCCAAGTATAGTTACATTTATGAACTATAAAACTGTGAAAATAACCTATTCAATGTGGTTTTGGCGTGGTGCATTACGTTTAATCTGATTGGTTGGCTATGATAGTATTTGATAGTTGTCTCGTCATTTCATTTTTTTGTAGTTTAACAATGTCCGATCACTTTAAAACTAAAAATCATAATTCACTCAGTACAAGTATCCATAAAAGCAACGTAATTACAGTAACGTGAGTACTTCTAATCCTTTTCATATCTGCCGTTGGGTGTAGTCGTACATTTTGATAAATACCCGCCTGTTCCAAGTCAACGCTGGGTGTAATTTGTTTAAAAATTGCACTAACAAGTATTAACACGAGGCCTAATTCCATCTTCCGGTTCAAGGGTTTCAAGCTATCTCAGTTCCTCTTAATGTGAAAGAACCAAACCTTCAGTCATTGGCTGCCATTCATCTCAAGTGTAGCTCTCTTATCGGTCAATCAGCTTTTACTGCAACAAAGTCTGGTTCCAATCTATCGGAAAGAGACGTACTGATATCCAATTAATACAACACATGCAACCCGATACTGACAAGTTCTGAGAAGCGCTTTTAGTAGAAAGATGATAGCAAAAGAAAAGAAAAAAAGCCTGGCCAAGCTTCCGGAGGAGTTTTTGATTTAAAGTTGCAGTTCTTCTAAAGATATCATCATCCTGCGAGTTTTATATCCTTTTTGTTTTTTATCCCAATGCCTATGATGTGTTTGGCTGCTTGTTGCTGAGCTCTTTTGGATCTGCTATAATTGCAAATGACTTATTTGGTGCAAGATACTCATTTGAAATGTTTTGCTGTGTTCACAGTAAACCTGTGATTCATTACAAAGGCAGAGGGATCAAAAATGAGAGATTAACTCCACAGTGAAGTGGTCAGAATCGTCTCAACCAGTGGTTTTCAATCTTGGACACTAGGTGGGTGTCTTCAAGAAGCTAGGATTATTTTTTTGAACAATTTGAGCAAATCTTTGCTTATTTTTACCCTTTTTCTGCAACTTCACCAAGCTTGCCTTATTTTAATCTATTTCCACTGCTTTTTCTTGCCATATTTTTGCTTGTTTCAATGCATTTCTGCTACATTACTTCCATTTCTGCCATTTTTCCATCAAAATTCAATGCCTTTTCTGCACGTTTTCCACTTTCAAGACATTTTCAGCACTTATCAACCCTTTCTACCACTTTTACCACCTAAATGTCACGTGTTGACCCGTTATTGTGAATTTGAACCTTTTTTCACCATAGTTGATGCTCCTTTTTTTGCCAATTTTACAGCATTCTCGATTTATCATGCCCATTATTTACCAGTTTAAACTAATTGTTCTCATATTGACACTTTGAACCCTTTTCACCACTTTTTCTGTCAATTTTTGGCCACTATAATTTGCAACTTTTGACCTTTTTCTGTGGTTTTTTAAATTCCATTTCACCCCCTTTTCAGAATCAGAAATACTTTAATAATCCCAGGGGGAAGATATTATTATTATTTTTTTATTTTTTTCACCACTTTTTAACCCATTTTATGTCTGATTAAAACAAGGATTTACATCTTTAAGATGACTATGTAGTATGGTGCAAATAATAATAAACTTCCTCTGTAACAGTGGATATTATTCAGATAAATGTAGTTATAACAGATTCATAGAACATTTTGCCGTCTCTGGCACCTTTATTTTGGGGGTCTCCGGCTAAAAAGGTTGAGAACCACTGGTCTAAACTACAGCAATGAAATTGTCATTCATTTTATGTGCATCTCATTGAATCATTGAATGCGTTAATTGGTTGACGATTTGCCAGGAGGTGCTTAATGTTAATGGGAGGGGTTTGACATGGTTGATATGACTCATAAACTGAACAATGGGGCTCCAAGGACACAGAGACCTGCTTCCTTATGGTCTTTTTGACTCACAAAATAATCACAAAATGTTAGACTGACTGCTGGGATAAATATGTGCCATCTCTGATTCATTTACTGAGTCAAGCTGCTATTCTTTTCTTCATATTAAGCTCTGTTTTATCTCTCCGGGGTCCGTATGGTGAATGATGAATAATGTGAAAACTGTGCTGTTTATCAGAAACGTAAGCAGCACCGAAGACAGAAGCTCGACAGATGTGCTCCGAGTTTTTTTAAAAAAAATTTTTTTCACCTTAGATTAAATATAAATGTCAATAAATGAGTAGAAAGAATTCACATCATGTGCTCCTCATGGAGAACCTGCAAAGCCACGTGTGCGTTCCACAGATGATGTGTCAGTCTTTATAGGCTTCCTACACCTGAATGAACGTCTTGTCCTTTTTTTATTGATGAAACACAATTTGTCTTTGACTTTGATCTTGTGTGAGGCTTTAAACAGGCCGTTGCACAGGAGGTGACGCGTTTAATGTTGGAGGCTGTGGGCTCGACGGAATGTGGAATAAACTGACTGGTGCAACAAAAGGAAAAAGTCATTAAGATTTTTTTTATGCAGACGTAGGGCCTTTGATTTTCTGTTTCATCTTTCCTTATTTAGATGACTTTAGTGGCTATTAAAATGACCAGAATCGTACCAAACATGCTAAATATGGTTAATCGAGTCAACTACTGTTATAAATTTTACATTTTATATGTTTCAGACAGTTACAAAATTGGGATTATACACTGAAATCTTTTTAGGCCGGGCTGCCCGACTCAAAACACCACTCACTTTGTTGTTGTTGTGTACAGAAGTTAAAAGCGCTACTCCTCTTGTATTCGTGAACGGATCAGGCTGAAATTTGGAAGGTATAATCTATGGATGTGTACGCATTGATGCTCGGGGCCCCATTTTCGATTTGGGGCCCAAAAAAAACAAAAAACAAAAAACGAAAGTCGATTTTTCATTTAATTGCGAGTCAAATATTATGGTTGGTGTTACCAAATCATTGGCACATACCATTATATAAATGGGGCCCATCTCCCCATACATGTCAGAGCCCTTTTTTTGAAATGGGGCCTGGGGGCCCACCCCCTATTTCTGGTAATTTCCAAATTTATGGGAACATAGTCATGTGATATATCATTTCAAAGGTAATTCAATGTAAATTACGATTATGCCTCACACAATTTGATTAGGGGCCCGAAGGGACCGTGGCCCACCCCCCTTTGTGCGGCAATTTCCATTAAAGTCGTTTTCTCATTTATTTGCGAGTCAAATATTGCGACAGTTGGTGCTACCGAAACATTGACACATACCAATATATGAATGGGGGCCAATACTCCGTACGTGCCACGGGGGCACCAGGGGGCCCTAATTTCAAATGACTACTCCCGTTAATGTTAGTTGAATTGGGCTGTAATTTGACATGATATTCTATGAGCGAATGTCAAGAGCCTCTCGTAGACTTTTTAGAAAGGGGGGTGGGACCTTTTCCGGTAATTTCTAAATTTATCGGAACATACATAGTCGTGTGATATATCGTTTCAAAGGCAATTCAACGTAGATTACGATTTTACATTTTGATTTGTTTTACCCAGTGGAACCGAGTCATTTGACTGAATTCTTGGGAACGTGTTATGTGCTACTCAGTGCAGAGACATTCCACGGGCCCGGTTGTAGTTCATCAGAACTTGTTAATCACAGGATAACATGATCACTAGACAAACCACAACACGTAGCTAATGTTATTGAATGGAATTGAACATATTATTTGTCAGTTTGTCAAACTGTTTTCCCATGTGTAATTGCGTGATATTGTCCCAAAACATGTATGTGAGGCATTTCCGTGTCATGTTGGGGCCTAATTTTAAATAAAAAGAGAGCGAGGGAAAAATGGTCAAATACATTTTTCCATTTCAGAATGGGAATTTCAGGTTTTTCTGTCTATTTTCAGCGATCATGGAAAAATAAGAAGCCCTACACATACTGTCCACCATTGTATACATATGCAGTATTTAAGGTTATCTAAGTTTGGTGTATTCATCTTTATCATATTTGTCGCCTATTTGATGATCTCAATCTGTCCACTGTGACGTTTAAAGATAACTAAAGTCTTTCTTTACTAGTTTGACTGTTGGTGTTCTCCAAAATTAAATCTGTGTGTTTGTTATTTAAACTGGCAGTATTTGAATTGCCACTTTTCATCCTGGTTCAAAGTTTTCTTAAAGTCATCTTTGTCTGATACTTTTTCAAAAACATAGTGAAAACACAGGTACTACAATAAGCCACTTCTTTCCTCGTAGTCAGAGATTGTGTTGTTAAAGTACGTAGACTTGATTTTTTTTCATCCAAAAGTGCAAAGGAGAACAGAAAGGTCCCTGATTTTTACCCCAGGATTTCAAACTTGGGTCGAGATGAATACCGGTAGTTGAAATCCTTTTTATTGTAAAATTTAGAAAAAAAAGAATGAAGTTTAAAAACAATGCACAAACAATGTAAACAAAGTAATTCATTATAATGTTTCAATCAGGAACTCTACTCAACCTGACACGCATGTGGAAGTATCCACCAGAATGACAAACACACATTTGGACCCACTGGCAACAATGCAATTCAAATATTAAAAATAAATGACTCAATTTTCCCAGATGGCAACAACAACGTGCTCCTTGGCTCCAGATTTCACATCAACCCAAGCTTCACGCATAAAATATGTCGAGTATTGTCATTGAATAAACAGCACATTTTATCAGGCGAGTGTGTCAGAGAACAACATTGCAGGTTTCACAGTATGCTGTTGGATGATAGATTGCCCATTGACTGCATCCTCCTGTGTAAAAAGGCCCTGACATATGGATGAGATTTATACGATGGCTACAACTGATAAATATTCATCAAGTACCGTAAATAAGCTGCAAACCTCGTTGTGCTCGTTTTTTGAATCTCAAATATCAACCTTTATTTTGTATTATCTGCATAAACACACTTCTCTGTGCAAGTACACAGGTATGTACAGTACATTTACCAAGCTGTAGGTCACCTAGTCATTATCCTCCTGCACCTGCTTCTTAAGTACATGCCACTTAACTTTTTCAATGTAAATAAGTGTGTTGCATTCCCTAAAGGCCACATAGTAAGACATTTATAAATATGTATACAACCTTGCTTCATCTGTTTCAAGATAAAGGTTAAAAGAAGCTATTTCTGTGCATTATAGCAGTTGCTGTGAACAACATTTTTTTTTTTTTTTTCAAAAAGAAAATATTAGTTTTTAACTCCTGTGAGGAAACAAAAGAAATACTAATAAATTAAAAAAACAACTAATAATTAAAGAAAAATGTATGTAAAAAATAAAGTAAACAATTAAAAGGTAGATATGAGTTATGAGATATGAGTGACATGGATTATTCTGACCGCTCCTTTTTAATTATTTATGTCATTTTAAAGTTGTATGAGAACAGCATTAACGTCACCAGATTTCCTCTCAGGGATTAATGGTTTATTGAATCTGAGGTTTATTGATTATGTTTTGATCAACTTAGTTTAAATTAACCTAATTTAAATTTTTCTATCTTCTGTAGCTCCAACAGACTTTTATTTTGTAAACCAGAAGTTCCCACTGAAACGGTTGTACTTGACTGTGAATGTGTACTGTACAAGGCACGGACAAAAGGCTGGAATAAAAAGAACTAAATTACAACACGGACTGAGATATTCGTAGCTAGCCAGACACAACAGTTGGAACACTGAGCAGGTGAAGATGATTAAAGCTGATCGCGTTCTCACGGAGCGCCGCTGCGCTACACAAAAAACGGACGGAGCTTCACAGGCACAGCAAAGGCACTGGTGACTCTGTGTTTAGGAGTCAATGATGATCGGCGTTGTTTTTAGACGGTGTTTGTGGTGTTTTAAGATGAGTTTAATGCAACCAGGACAGGAAGGGGGAGGGCGGTGTACCTAATAAGCAGTCCCCGGAAACATTTCCGTATTAAAAAAAACCTTCTTTCCCCCACGGTGACGGTGTTTCATGCCGATTTTGTCCATTCCCGTGTTTAACCGTTTGCATTGGTCGATTCCGCGATTCCGTTTTTTTTATAGGGTCTTACACTGCTGAGTTTCATAGCTTTATCAAACAAACTAAATTGGATACATAAAGTATACAGTATATGTCTGCTACGGTTCTCAGTCTTCCTGGTCCTGTTGAATACTTTAGCTTGGTTGAAGGAAGTGGATTTAAAGTTTTGTTTGAATATGTTTCATTTCTCATTCAAGAGGTTTCTTCACTTCTGAAACTGACAAGAGTCGAAGGTTGGGACGCAATCACTCAAATATCTATAATCCATTCTCTTTTTAATCCAACAACAATCCACCCGAGTCAACCGATACAAGGGGCCCTTTCATATGCTAATGTCCCACACAATAGGTTAATTAAGGCTAATAAACTTTGCAGTATAAGACTCCCAAACATCCTTTTGAAAAAGAGGTGAAAAGTTTTAAAGAAAAACTTCAAGTCCACTTGTCTCAAATAAGATTAACCAAGATTAGGCCCTGCAGATAAACTTTCAGTTCTTCTTATTTAATGATTCACTTTTCCAGTCCTGCTCTAACAAGGAGGAAAATGACTTTACAACCTACTTTACTGTTGCTAGACAAACATCATTGTTAGTCCAACATTCTGATTGATTGTAATTGCTGTAAATATAATTGTGGCAGTAAAATCTAATAGGCATGCTGTTTTATGACAAAGCTCTTGGGTTTAGTGACAACTTGTCAGATTTAATGACCTTTACCAAGATGCATGAAATAGATTTTTAGAAATGTAATGTTTTTATAACAGAAGGTTTGAAGCACTACCAGGAATTATTGGACACGTAACTCTGAAAGGATAGTTTGTTGTATGGAATCACAGATGCATAGGGTACACATTTTAGATACTGGTATGTTTTTTAAAATGTCAACATTTGGGAGTCATTGTAAATGATGTTTGGAAAAAACAAATTTAATCTTAAAAACTGAATTCTTACAGCATTTTGAATTCCGCTTTAATGTGAACAATTGGAGTCGAAACAAGAAAAGCTTTTTTAAATATCAGTTTTTCACTTACCGATTCAATGAATCATTGTTGAAAACACATGACCAACATTTCCATGGAGTCTAAATGCAAGCAGCCACATACAATCCGACCCAACGGCTCCTCGTGACCTCCCCGTCTCTCCCTTTGTCTCTCACCTTCACACTCACTACCCTCTCACCCCTCTCCCTCTCCTCTCTCTCTCGTCACTGGATGTGCCACAGAAGCTCCTCTTTCTGCCAGCGCAACGTCAACTTCAGCGTTCCCCTCCGTCCATCACTGACTGCTGCCACACGTATGCATTAAATATCTGGCTTTGTGAAAGGAAAGCATAATAATAAAAAAAAAAAAGGTTCAGTTGTCAGGTCTGAGGGGAATATCTTGCCTTCTTTAAAGGGTGGGCTCAGTTTTTGCCTTGTGGGAGCAGGAATTGTCATATCCATATATTGTAAAGCCCAAAAACTGTCAAATACAATAAGGTTGCATTTATAATCACATTTTGACACACACACATATATATAAACTGATCTCACAAAGTAATGGGATTAGCAGTCAGTTGTAATTTGAACAAAGTGGGTGAAAATCCCATTAAAAAGCAAAGCAGTATTGCAGTGATGACAGGGATGGATTGTGGGTGTATTTCATAATACGTGTATTTATATTTTGTGTAGTTTGCTAAATTTGGCACAATCATTCAACTATATAATTGTGTCGTGTCAACACAAGCTTGCACAGCAGGCTTTTTACCTGTTGGCACTCGCTTTCTTGTCACTCAGAAATATTGGAAAATATCAGCAAGTCAGCCGTGCGCTTTTATTTGCCATTCACGTTTGACAGCTGTGCTTGTTGCACTGAGTAGCAAAATCACCTTTATGTGTGGAGTAGATTTTTTCCACAACACGACGTCTGCGGAGAAATCGCATCTCTGCATTATTTGAGCAGCTGTCTTCTTTAACCCCGTCTCAACCTCACTATAGCAGGGAAATAACAAGAAACATGCATCTTGGATTATTGTGTAGTGTCTGTGTGTTAACAGAAAACATGTTCACGCTAACAAAGGAAGACGCATGCTAACGTGAATCAACTGGCACTGCAGCATTAACAATTCCATCCTGAACCATTGCTGTGAGAGAAGTGGTTTGGTTGTAATTAAAATGTCTGTATGTGAGGGCATCATTTATAGCTGGATATTACAGAAAAGTCATACAGTTGTTTTAATTATTACATGAAAAAAAACATTAAACAACTGGATTTTATTCTAACTATGCTTAATATTTATCATTAATTCCTTTTAAAGTGCTGAAATTGACAAACACTCTTAAATGTTACAAAAAAAGTCAGTCAAAAAATAAATAAATAAATATATATATATATGTTTTTATTTTCTTCAAAAATTGATGTTTGTATGTATGTCAAAACAATAAATCCAGGTTGATTTAGAAATATTTGTTATGTAACAAGTAGGGCTGGACAATATGGACCAAAATTCATATCTCAATATGTTTTTTCTCAAACTGGCGATATATCATATAATATCAATATTTTTAACTCAATAAAGTCTCACCAGTAAGACGACTGTGGCTTAGATTTGCTGATGCAAAATGCCACACAGACACATTTTATTAACAAACAGCTGCACAATATGTGGCACTTTTGTCTTTTTCTCCTATAAGGGACAGCAAGTTTGAGTGAGTTCTATTTAGGGGAAGGTCTAGGTTGAGACATTTTCAATTATTCATCTAACTGTGCTGTTAATGCTGTTCTGAGAAGTAACGAAAGCAGCGACTCCTAAAATGAGTATTTTAATACAAAATAAAAATATATCGTTATGGACGATATTGTCATTTTTCATATCGCCAAAATAGAAAACTTGATATATCTTGAATCTCGATATATTGCCCAGGCCTAGTAACACGTTTAACCATTACATACCTTTTCGAAACATTTGTCTGGTGTGATGATATTTATCTTGGATGGTTCTACGTACATTTACTGGCACCTACATTGGTGGTTGATGTTGATGAAATTTGGCTTTCATCAGAGTTGGAAAGTTGTAAACTAGTCACAGATCATTGATTTAAAAAGATTGAAGAGCAATTATTACCTATACAGTATTAGAGAAATGCTATTTCTCTGTCTGGAGGTTTATGGTTTCATCTCAACAGCTCAGTATCGGGAGATCAGGTAGAGTATATGGATGTTGACAAGAAGGCTAAACGTGATTTTTTATATAAAAAGCAGTTTTAATGCAACAAATATTTAGATTCTAAATGTTAGGGATACACAGAAATTAAATTTATTATCCAAAACCAAGGCCGAAAACCGAAATAAATTATGTAAATGATAAATATCATTGTGCATTCATAGGTATAAATGTGTACTAACCTCACTCAAATCAAAACATTGCAATTGTATTCATTAATATTAATGCTTCAAAGAATAAATCAATAATGCTGGCACTTTGATGTATTGAAACAGGGCAGCGCCGCGGACCTGTACATTAACTCGTTTCCAGACATGTGCGCACTGACCGCGGTGTTTGAAACGTCCTGTTTCGGTCGGCTTGATTCACTTTTGGGCCATTTTCGGCCTTAAATCTTTGGTGCATCACAACAAAATGGTAAATTGACTTTTTGTACCGGTTAGCATTGCTGCCTCTCTGTAGAGAGAACGTGGGTTCAAGTCTGGCCCCCAACTTTGCTCTGTCGTGAACATTTGATACATTAACGTCCTGTTCAAGCAGGTTTTCAAAGCCTTGTGCTATGTCTACTGCTCTAGATGAGCCCTCTTCTTAAAAGAAGACGTGGAGGTAAATAAGTACACTTTAGTTTGTGTAAAACACTTTCCTAACCGACTTGGTGGATTGCTCATCCACAGTCCTGAGCGAAAGTATTGATTTCTATCAAAGTAATTCAGGATAGATAATTCTTGCTTCCACATTAGTCTTTCATTTCAGATGAAAACCTTGTAAACAGCGAGGAATTCAGACACATTAAGACTACTGAGTTCCCGTACACTAGCCAGGGATTTTTTTTTTTTTTTTACGATTGCACTAAAGAATCCAATTTGCAATGCAATCCCTTGACTTTAACTTACCATCTTGCACAACTGAGCACATTTAATGTGTTTGATTGCCCCATAACTCAAACACATTTCAGCTCTTTCAAAATCACAGCAGTATAGATGGGTTAGCGGGGAAGAAAAAGCCAGCTTGAATTCTATTATCGCTCTACCACTGCAGCGTGTTCATTTTCGGGGCATTCTAGCAGGACGGATCAAGTGCTTGTCAGACACTTTAAAGAGTGCAAATATTTGACACTTTAGTCAAGTGTTTTATTTGACTGTCACTGAGATGCTGTCGAGAGTTTTGTCATTCCTTGTCCTTGTCAGACGACAACGTTCTTTGTGGAGAAACAGTGCGACAGTGTGAAAAAGGCAGTTATCCGCTTGGTTGTTTCCTTTATCATTAAGGGAACCCCTTTAATCAAGCATCTCATGTTTGTTCTTAGTTATCTATAATGTCCTGGTAATTGAAAACTAAAATGCTCTCATGTATTATGAAACTCTATTAAGGCGTATGTGGACTTCATTATCCTGACGTGCTCAATTTTTATAGAATAATGTGAGTGAAAAGCCAGTCTGCTATATATAAGTTTTTGGTAACTTATGGGCATTGTTTGCTTTTTAGAGGAAGTTTTAGAGAACAGATGCTTGAGATCAACATCTAGTCATGTTTATGATTATTATTAATTTATGGTCATCAAATAAATAAACATCACTTGGTTGTGGTAAAGTAGGAAAACTCATGTTCTGACCAAAAATTTAGTCCGTAAAGTCTTTGTAGAGTTTGATTATTGCCTTCATTTCTCAAGGTTTACAAAACTATCCATTTACATAACAATGTATTCAGAATTCATAGTATAGAGTGTAAATAGAGAAAAAAAAAAAGTAGCTAAATGTGCAACTTAAATCATCGTTGTGTAGAGATTAGCACTTCTGCCTTGCAGCAAGAAAAAGTCCTTGGAATTTGCCCTGCCATGCACGTTTGGTTAATTAGAGTCTGTGAATCACATTTTGCATTAAATGGGTACAAGCATGTGATTATCTTTGCCTTGTAGAGTAGACTCTAGAGTAAAGCTGTAATCGGGCCTCAAAAGTTAGACCCGACACGCCCAGAGCTGGAAAGAATATGGCCCGAACCTGAATGAAGCCAGATACTATTGCATACGTGCACAAATCTGTGCAATCACACAACTCAAGAAAGTTGTTTATGGGTTTTTAACATAATTTATTCCTTTAGCTAGCCTTTATTTCTTTAGTATCCATTTGTGCATCTTTCTGGCACTAATCGAAACTCTTTACCTTATCCTCAAGTCAAAACCTGATCCTTCGGCTGGATCTTTTGGTCAGGACCAAACCCAAAATCTTTGGTCAAGATCAACGATCTTGGGTGTGTAGACTCTACTCTAGAGTCTACACACTGAAACTTGTGTACCCTTGCCTTGCTTCCAATTTTGGCTGGGATTAAGCATCAGCCCGCCTCTGATTCTAAAACAGGTTTAAAAGTTAAAGTGTTGGACTGGTTTGACACTTGAATGGTTCGTTTGATTTGCCAACTGACCATGCAAGGCTCTGAAGGTGTTAATACATTTGTTTTTTTTATTATAATTTTGGATGGCTATAACTGCAGGGTAATAGAACCCTTGTAAGTGTGTGTCGAGAATGTCTATGATAAGTAACTTGCTCACAGTTCTTGAGCACTACAAGTTCTTCTTTCCATTATTTAGACTTAACCCGTTTTCTGTGTGTCTGTCATCCTCCTTTTGTTGTTGCAGCGTTCATTAGTAAACGCCTTTATGTTCGTCTTTGCCTTTTTGTTGTTGTACAGTGGCCAACTGTTTTTTGACCTGCTTCCTCTCTGGGATTAACTTTATCTCTTTTCTGTTGCCTATCTATCCTTAAGACTCTTGAATTAAAGCATGGCCAGACTTGAGATGTTCTTTAGATTACCGGAGGCGTGAGGCAGGTGCGGAAATCCCTCACCAATTAGTTGGCCCTCTTCAGGGAGATGTGCAAAGACTGCTGCCAACCATCCTAGAGATACTACACTTACTGTAAACCCTTAGTCCTGCGTCATTGAAGGGAATAAGCTTTTTTTTTTTTTTTGGATATTGTTTTTCCTTTATGTGGTATTTCTGAAAAGGCCTGGTAGTGAAGTCTTCCTTCAACATTACAACTATTTTAGCCTTCTCCATTTAAGTCTAAACACATAAGTCAACTGGATTGTCTGTCAAATAATGGAACAGATAAAATCTAAAGCAAGCTGGTGGCAGATGGTTATTGGACGGCTCTTAAAGCACATTTCTTTTGGATTTTTCATTAGAATTCAGTTCCTTAAACTCTTTGGACTGAAGTAAAACATTTTCGCATTTTTTTAAAAAAGTCTAAGCTTATCTGGTTGCAAAATCACAAAAGGATAATGTTATTCAAAACTTTCCCAACCTTGTTGCATCTTATGCTATTGCCTCTGACTGTATATTCTGGAAAGTCGAGGTAAAATCCAATGCATTTTCAAAGCCACATTATGGTAATAAATAAAGTTTGGATACATTGATTTTACTTGTTGATTTACTTGAGCACCTAGGATAGTTTCTTGTGCAACTTGTGTTGCAAACAAAAGGCAAAAAGGTGAATAGAGTTGAATAACACATTCCTTGACGACACCATAACACAATTACATCCGTCAAGTTGCAAAAGAGGAACTGAAATCTGGACCAACGCAGTTGAAAAACCAAATTTAGTTTTTCAAAAAATAGCTTTAAACATATATAATCTTTTTTTTAAACATAAATCTTTATATTTTCCTGTGCAACATGCATTTCACAGCATGCCTGTCAAAAGAAAAGTGCAACATGAGAGACATTAACTCTTGTTTTGACCACCTGTCCGCCACCCACCCAGTACTGGTCCGCGACCCACTTTTGGGTCCCAAACCACCAGTTGACAATCACTAGTTTAAACCATTGATGATGCAAATTTATAATGTCTATCATTAAATATAATCTTCAATGGCAAAAAGCTACATACAGTTTAGCATAAATGTTTAAATACTATAGTAAAAATAATAATAATAATAAAGTCAATAACAGCCATAAGCATGTTTATATGCATGTTTTTTTAATTTTTTATTATTAATATTATTGGTATTATTTTTTGTTTTTGTAGTTGTAACTAGTTGGGAACACCACAACTATAGTAATTTGCATCTTCCAAAGAAAATTAAGGAATCAAGCAGCTTAAAGCCAGTGTTGATGTGTCACTCACTTATATACCTCCAAAAAGAGGAAATTCTGGGGTATTAAAATGAATGGGATTAAAGTAAAAATGATTAAAGTGATCCTTTTAAAAGAAAAAAATATAAACTCTCATATGGGTTTTGAGTGGATACAGTGTGACAATCGTGTTATGTGTCATCCTGAAATGAAGATAATCCTCAGTGTAAGGGATTACACTCAGAACAAGAGCTGTGTGTTGTTTTGACGTGTGCCACACTACTGTGCATCATTCAGCCAGCGTGTAATACCGGGACTCGCGTTTTGGAACGTTCCAAGATTGGCTTTTATGCTGCAAAATAACCTTTTGGCAGCTGCGCTATGAAATAACTTTCACTTACATTCAAGCCAAGGGACGATGATGGACAACTGTGGTCAAAAAAAGAAAGTTTACCAGCAAACAAAAGAATGAACACGTCTGCAAAAACAATTCTTCATACACTGCAGTATTTTTTTGCCAAAAGATTACTTTGTGATTGGAGGAAGCAAAATATTATGCATTGGTGAATTTAGTATTGAAGCACCAGTAGATACCCTTGTATTTCTAATTCAGTATCAGACTCATTACCTCAGTTTAGCCCAATAGTGCCATTCCTCAATCATCTCAATGCAAAATGTATGGAATGGAATGGTAGAACACATGAAGTTTAGGGCTGGGATAAACGATTAATCGACGCATCGATTAATCTAGCGATTAATTTTTCCAGTTTGATTCGACTCGATTATTTCCCCATTAATTAACTAAAAGTAATTTATACATGTTGATTTACATATCTAAAGTGAAAAAAAAAAATGAATTTATTAACATTGCAATACATGTTTCATGCACTTCAACTCAAAATTCCAAAATAAAGTTCAAGGAAGAATATAAAAGTACAAAATAATGCATTCAGAGCCAGAGGTAGCATTCAATAAAAAATTAAAAAAAAGGCAATGGGAGCCGACGGCCTGTCATGGTGTCCTTCCTCAACCAACAGAATTTAAGATTTATGTTGAAAACACATAGGCCTAGCTCACTGAAAAAAGTCTCATGAAAAAAGTCACATGAATATTACAACAACTTAAAGCAGGCATATCCAAAGTCCGGCCCGGGGGCCAATTGCGGCCCGTGTTCAAATTTCCACTGGCCCGCAGCCTCTGTCATGAAATCAATAATATGTGCCCCGCCGGCACCATTGACTACAGTTTAAAAAAATACAAAAAGCAATTTTATATTTCATTGAATAAGACATTTGAATAAGACAATTGTTGGTGTTTACATGTTTTGAATTTACAGTGAGCAATTCATCGTGAATAATATGTAATCTTGCACATTAACCTAGATATTTTTAATATTCCAGAAAGTTTTTTTCCAACAAAGGGAACCAGTCAAAGTTCCTCTTCACCAGATCCACCCAAAGTTCCCACAAACACAGTGACAGAGATGTACCTGCAACTATTATAAACTGGAAACACAACTAAAGCTAGCCCACCAACACATAAGACTGGGCTAAGCGCTAAAGCTAACCACTCTATTAAAGGAATAGACCAAGTAAAAAGTACACGGCATACTGTTTATGGTCAGATTTAACACTTGTATGGAAAGATAAAAGCTAAATATGTCACACGTTGTGTGAAATAAATGTTAGTATTAAACTAACGTCACTAGTTATCCATCGCAACTGTGAAATGCAATATTTTTTAATTACATTTCACGTGTTGACAAAGACAAAGCTGGTCCCATTAGACAGTAATGTAACTATTGTGATTATTACACCAAAAATATCCAGAAGTATTAAATCATCAAGCATGAATTATTGTGTAAATTACCAAATGATCCAGTTGGACAAAATCAGCAATTTAATGAAACTCCACTATATTTTAGGCACTTGCATGTTTCCTTTGTTTATACCACACGAATGCAGTCATTTTTAATTAGAAATTGTGAAAAGAATTCTCAATTTTTCCACAAATCTCGCAATTTCTCACAAACAATGGCGCAAAATTCCTCTAAATGACACAAAAATCGGTGACAAAAACAATACTTTTTTGAAGTGAATCAAACTGATACTGAAAACTAGGGCACAGTGATGTTAAAATGGTTTTTAGTAGACGGTATATATACCCATTGGAGTGTGTAGTACATTAGTATGCGTTTTCAAACACAGCTTTAGTTTGGGTTTTATTTTTTGTCAAAGTCTAATCTTTTCTCTCGCTGTAGCCACTGATTTAAGTATAACATTGTGTCAATCAAATTCTTTGACAGAGACAAAGTTCAGTGAATTATATTCATTGTAAGACGTTCGTACAGCACTGCCTGTGTCATCGGACACACACACACACACACACAGAGATTGGACTACTTCTCATGCTCCTGGAACTCCTACAAACGTTAGCTTCTTTGTTCCCTTTATCTCTCCTCCCAACGTGTGGGCAGCATCACTATGTCTTTTTTAAAAACACCACATCAACCCTTAGACAAAAACAGCAGTATTTTTAATGTTCTATTCTGCTGCTGCTGCTGTTCGCTGATGTATTTGTTTACCTCGGTTTGTTCCCAAAAATGGACTTTGTACAGAATGAGATTAATATCAGGCCGACTTTTTCTCCACACCTCGTCCAGCATGTGGGAGCAAAAACTATGGAACTCCCGTCTCATAAATGTGAAAATAATTTATTGTGGTGACGCAGACACAATCAGCCACATTATCTACATTCATGTCAGCATTTAGAATAATGACCAATCTGAGCATTAATACAATAAAGAAAAAAAAATGAATAAGTGCATGATTTTGTTCTCACTTGGTGTGTTTTTTTTAATTATTTTTGTGTACTTTTGTTATCATTTTGTCAATTTTTGCTCTGATTTTGTGCGTGTTTCATGTTCTCTTGTGTTTCTTTAAAAGGTATTTGTTGTCATTTTTCTTGTCATTTTTTTTTTTTTTTTTTTGTAGTCATTTTGGGCATTCTTCGAGTCATTTCTTATTTTTTTTTTATTCCTTATTATTTTACAAGGACAATTAGACAACCATATTCAACCATTGAAATTAAAATGTTTTAACATTTTCCAAGTATTACATTTTATTTTACTGGTTTAAATCAGTACTTTTTCCACTTCCAACTTTAATGAATTATCTTAAATTATTGATATTTTTGCCACATTTTAACATATTTATTACCTTATGGTATAGTATTTATTTGTCAAGTTTTAACAGAGGAACAAATCAAATATTTATAAATATATTGTTTTAAACCACACATTTTGAGCTTAATAAAACACTTCATACCCAGTTTTAAATCAAGGCATTTGAGTCTAGTATTTATTTGACTGCTTTAACCTCTTTATCTTAACTTATTTTTGTTTCACATTAAAAAAAAAAAAACTTGGCCCTTGAAATAAGTTTAGTGACTATTTCAATTAAACACTTGCATTAAACCCAATAAACATGCCTTGTACTTCTGAAATGCCCATTAATGAATAAACACTATGCTAAGCTTGACAAATAATTTGCTTAAATGAGTAAGAAATTCATTCAACTTATGTTCTCCTGCTCAACAATATTAAAGTCTAAGTTTCCCTGACAGCTTTTGAACGCATCATCCAAACAACAGAAGTTTTATATAAATCCCGTTGCTATAATGTGAGACTCTTACCAGCTGTCCATCCAAACTGCCTTTGTCCCAGTTCACCCACAGTGACAGGTTAGTGTCATTAAAAGATTCAGGTGTGCACACTCACAAATGGGAGGAGCTTCCACCTGGCCCCTCCCCTGTTTAACAGGAGGGAGGGAGGCACCTCACAGGCAGTTTGGCCTGTTCTATGTTCTTGGTTGTCATTTTGTTGTGATTTTTTTTTGTATTTTTGCAGTCATCTTGAGAATTTGGGCGTTCGTGGCTCAGTGGTGGAGTGGGTCATCCAATAACCAAAGGGGGAGCAGTTTAAATCCCGCTCTATCTCAGTCAATGACTATGTTTACATGATAGCTTTAATTTCCCATTCATTCTGAAAAAATGATTACAATTAACCTTGTAAACACCTAATTCCGAATGAAAAAGGCCATTCCCCCTGTCCAATCAGGCAAGGCAAATTTATTTTTTATAGCGCATTTCATACACAAGGCAACTCAATGTGCTTTACATGATCAAAAAGTGCAACAGAAATCTATCAACAGCTTAAAAATCAATAAGAACATTTAAATCATCAGTAAAAAAAATCATTAACAAACACATTACAACAACAACAACATGACCAAAAATCTACCTCTCAATCATAGAGTAGAGAAAAAAAAGTGTCTTTAACTTTGATTTAAAAATGATGCTGATTTCAGCTCTGCTGGCAGTTTGTTCCACTTATTTGCAGCATAACAACTAAAAGCAGTGTCACCATGTTTACTGTGAGCTCTGGCTTCCACTATCTGACCTGTGCCATGACATCTCACCGATGTATTCTGGACCAAACCCATTCACACATTTCTACACCAGCAGCAGAACTTTAAAGTCTATTCTGAGGCTGACTGGGAGCCAGTGTAAAGACTTTAAAACTGGAGTCATGTGCTCTGACCTCTTTGTTCTGGTTAAGACCCGAGCTGCAGCGTTCTGAACCAGCTGTAGCTGTTTGATGCTCTTTTGGGGGATTCCTGTCAGAAGACCATTACAATAGTCCAGTCTGCTGGAGATAAAAGCATGGACCAGTTTCTCAACCCTTCTAACTCCCAGACCTGTAAACCTCATTTTGGAATTACTGTTTCCATGTAAACGGGAAGCAGAATACTTTAATCCCAAAATATTTAATTCAGAATAATGAATTCCAAATTTAAAAAAAAATCATGTAACCATTGCCATTGTTGTTGTATCCTTGAGCAAGGCACTTTATCTACATTACCTTGTATGAATGAGTGTGAATTTTGCATGAATGTTGGTGGTGGTCAGAGTAGGTGCAATTTGACAGCCAGGACTGCTGTGGCTGCAATGTAGCTATTCTCCACCACCACCACCCCATGAAAAAAGCGCTCTATAAATGAAAGTAATCGTCATTTTTGTCGTTTTGTGTGTTTTTGCAAGAATTTAGTGCTTTTTTGTTGTTCTTTTGTTATATTTTTTTTGCTGTTTTGTGTATTTTTTCATGATTTTGTGTATTTTTGCAGTCATTTTATGAATTCACTTTAGGGGACACAGAAAATTAGACCAATCGCCGTGTGTGGCCGCCAGTTACACAAACATCTATCTAACCAAAAAACAGCCCTATGTGCTTTTTTTGTTTTGTGTATACATCAGTGTACGGTACTTACATAATCCAAAATATAAATAGAAATATATTTGATAAGAGCGAGTTAGCCTCGAATTTGTTACGTAATCACATCACAAGTGCTTGAAAACAACAACAGCAGTGAAAGCATCTGAGCACATCTCACCCCTGCAGTGTTCACATTAGGATGCCCGTATTGTAATGTAACACAGTGAGAGCGTACCAGCGTGTCATTTGGCAAAAAAAAAAAATGATGATTTTATCAGTATGCGTTGAAAAGCAGGGCAACAGGGAGGCAACTGCCTCCAGCTCAGCCACGTCCTGAAAAAGTAGGTAGCTGCTGCCGGCTTATCCCATGTCAAGAAATGTATCCACAGGTGTCTGCTATAGCTTCAACACTTCCTTCCTCCTGAATAGATCATGCAAATTTATGGTTATCTTTGACATTTGGTGCCTTCCTCAAACTGTTTCTCTTCTTGATTTATACACCTGGGTGGGTATTAACGTTGATAGGAAGTTATGGCAGAGAAGACGAATGAGCCTGCGTAGGAAAATAACAGAAAACAGAAGAAGGTGTTTTACACACAGTGAGTGTGACAGAAAGGTAACAGAAGGATGCGTATAGTGAAACATTTCCAACACGTGTGCACACATGTCCTTACATGTCTTTGAAATTTACACCAAAGACTAAGGCTGCGTCTGAATAGTCCTTCCTATCGGCAAGATGGCGCCGCGGATGGCTGCTGTGGTGTGTTGGTGCGCACTTTTTGTCTTGTTTTGTCGTAAAATCCGCAACTGGCTGCTCTTATTCAAGAGAAGAGCTCTTGAACGTCAGGGCAACAATCCCCAAAGATTTATTTCCCACTTTCATCGCTTCCTCTGTGGATTTACTGGACATTTTACTCAAAGGTGCGCTCACCTTTGCTCACGCAGTGAAGCGCCGGAGGAGAGGAAAATGAGCTGGTGCGCTTGTGCGCCTCCGCCACACCGTTACCGGGAATATTCCTCTCTAACGTGCGCTCACTGTGTAACAAAGTGGACGAACTCCAGCTGCTGCTGGGTAGAAACAGAGACTTCTCCTCATCTTCTGTTCTGTGGTTCACGGAAACGTGGCCGTGTGGAGTGGTACCGGACTCTGCGCTGCAGTTGGCCGGCTTCCAACTTCACAGAGCGGACCGAGATGCGGAGCTCACCGGGAAGAGGAAAGGTGGAGGAATCTGCTTTTATGTGAACAGTAACTGGTGTAACGACGTGACAGTGATCCTCCAGCACTGCTCTCCTCACCTGGAATCCTTTATTATCAACAGCAAACCCTTCTATTCCCCCCGTGAGTTCGCTTCATTCATCCTGGTTGGTGTGTACATCCCACCGTCAGCTGATGTGCGCGAGGCACAGCGCACACTCGCCGACCAGATCCTGTGCATGGAGCGGACCTACCCGGACTCTTTTATCATTGTGCTTGGTGACTTTAATAAAGGTAACCTCTCACACCAGCTCCTCAAATATAGACAATGAATTAAATGTCCGACCAGAGAGGAGAAGACACTGGATCACTGTTACACCACACTAAGCAGTGCTTATCACGCCGTTTCCCGTGCTGCACTGGGCCAATCGGACCATTTGATGGTCCATCTGATTCCTTCATACAGACAGAGGCTGAAGCTCTGTAAACCTGTGGTGAAGGAATCTAAACAGTGGACCAGTGAAGCAGTAGAGAAACTCCAGGAGTGTTTGGACTGTACTGACTGGGATGTTTTCAGGTCTGCGAACAGTTCTCTGGATGAGTTTACAGACGCTGTGACGTCCTACATCAGCTTCTGTGAGGACGGCTGCATTCCATCAAAGCTTTCCTACCCACTTTTCCTTAATCACCGGAAGTGTTTAAGTGGCGGCCACGTTCAAATTCTCTTTAAGATAAGGAAAGGAGGCTCAGTGTAGGACTCGGCAATTTTGCCTAAAAAAAGTTTTGATTTGATTTTTGATTTTTTTTTTTGTCAATGCACTTAAAAATGACTGCAGACGTCAGATATATTGTCAAAAGTGCAACTTTATTGCTGTTAAAATGCATAGAACAACCCCAAAATATAAAATAAATGAGGCTCTGTTATTCAACAATTTCAAGCTTTAACCCAAGTTTAAGCAAAAGTGCTTAGGGTTAGGGTTAGGCTTAAATATTCTGATTAAGAAATCAGATAACTACATGTACACACTTGTGGCACACATATAGCCTACTCAAAGGGTAAACAAAGAAGGGTCTGGCTCACATCACGCTACGGTAACCCACAAGGACGGAAAGTGAAAAAGTCCAAAAAACTGTGGTGGGTGATAAAAAAAGAAAAAATAAATACAATTTTTTTTAAATCAATGAAGAAAAAAACCCTTGAATTTGCAAAATAAAAATAGTTTTTATCTACAAATTTGATAAATTGATGATTTCCCCAGCCTCCTTTAGCCGAGGAAACACTGATGCATCCTTTACCAAAGGAGACCAAATAATGCTGACCCACAATTCCTTGCGCCGGTGACAAGATTTAAAGGGACCCGCTCATCTGAGCGTTCACGGAAACTCATGAAGACTGAAAAGGGATTATGTAAATTACCATTGCAATAATATGCCTTGAACAACTTTAAATAATCTAAAACCCATATCTTATAATATGTAAACCATATTATCAGATTATAACTGACACAAAACAGATCACTCAGAGACATTTTTAGCCACATTTTGTTTTATTCTGCATACTTCATATCTGTGAGTGCAAGGTGAGTGTGAGCAACCATTCTCATTGTGATGTTCTTTTAGTTTCACTGTTGTTCCTCGTTGCTTGGTAACCTCTTTTCCTTTGATTTACATTTAAACCTTGTGATTTTTTAGATTATATCGGCAGAAAGTGTTATAAAAGCACTTTTAGTAGTCCATTTTTGGAAATGTGTAGTTAACCATGGCAGACGTCACTAACCTTCGTGGCCATCTGATTATTACGTCACCTGGTTGAAGTGCGTCTGATTGTCAAAACAAACATGATGGCCTTTTTCTAACTCCTCTCCCAGCACCTTTCCTTAACCCTGTGACGTCATCCATGGGGTTAAGGAAAAGTGGATAGGAAAGGAAACAGAAGGGACTAAGTGTGAAGCACAAAGTGAGAACTGTGCTATTGAAATTAGTCATGGTTTTGTCACATGGGTCGTAGAGCGGGCTAGGGGAGGGCTTTAGGGTCTGTGACTCTTTGTATGATGTTTCTTTTTCTTGAGTTTCATTTTCTGGTTGGCTACACAACTCCTCATCCCGCTACACCTACAGGCACACATCTGCTCACTTAGGATTAGGAAGAACGGAAATGCGATTAAACAGCTTTGGCAACTGTCTTCTCATAGATCTTAATAGAATTCTAAAGTCTCTTTCTTCTCCTCGTTTAGGGCGAATTTGAGCTTCAGTCTTGGATTTCTTTTTCTTTTTTTTTCTTCTTCCTCACTTTCATTTATCAGAAGTGCGAGGACTGTTTGATATGACAACTGGCTTTCTGTGCTCATGGGCAGAACTGAATAGTCATTCACATAAGGAGAAGGAGACTATGGAGCTCAGTTTGAGCTCCTGTGCCTTTGCTGTAAAGAAAACTCATCAAATGGCCAGATCGTCAATAGTTTTAGAGGAAGACAAGTTCACGAGACAGAAAAATGATTAACCAAATGAAATATGGGAATTTCCTGAGGTGCAAAAATAAATAACAGCAATAATGGACATTCTGAGAAGAACAGGCTTGGGTTTAGAACAGAGAAGGGTAACTTCTATAAAACTGAGTTGTTAGCATTTAGAATAATGACCAATCTGAGCATTAATACAGGAAAGGACAAATGGGCTTGTGTGGGTTTTCTTGTTGTTTTTTGAGTGTTTAGACATTTCGTGCAACTTTGAATTAATTTTGTCTATTTTCTTGTAAATATTGTGAATTTTTGTTGCCTTTTTATGTGTTTTTTGAGTCATCATGTGTGCTTTTGTTGTATTTTTCTGTCATTTTGTGCAAGTTTGTTGGCATTTTGTGCATCTTTGAAGTTCTTACGTATGTGTTATTTTTCTAGTAATTTTGTGCATTTTGCTGTCGTTATCTGTGTTTCTGGAGTTTTGCGTGTTACGTCGGGCTTCATATAACTTCCAACATCAATGAATTACAATTTTGTTTTGGAAGCCGCACAAAATTCTATAAAATTGGTATCACTGGAAAACCTAGGATCCCTAAAATACCAAATCAATTGGGAACAATAAAAATCTTGGGATGCACTATGAGCCCTATTCTCCGGTCTGGACTTAAGCACTTTTTTACACACCTGCAGTTCTGTGCCCCTCTCCTGCGCGTATTCTCCGGTCCAGGTTCCTGACACGCCCACTGCGCGTAAATCAGTAGTCTGTGAATGAAGGCGGTCTGAAGCAAAGGAGGATGACTGGGCCATGATGTCATTTTTTTTTTTTTGGCTTTCTAGAAATCATGGAACATGGAGTTTTCCTAACTCTTATAAATGTCATTGAAATTCGTGAAAATGATAAAGCGCACTTTTAATTTGAAACGCCTTCGTTGATAAACAATGTAACGGGTTGATTTTAAGTAGGCTAAGGATTTTAGGCAGGAAAACAAGCATTCCAACATTTTTTTGCACTTTTCAAGCCTTATAAATGAATGATTCATAAAGTATGTGAGGCACCGCTAATATCCAGGAATTAAGATATCAGTCCCTGCAGGATTTTCTCTTTTAAATTTAATTGATTTTGTGACCAATTTTTTAAATTACATTTTAGAAATTGTGTGAAATTTGCAGTCATCATGTGATGAAAGCATTGGAAAATTGTGATTCCTCAAAATACAAAATATTGTGGAGTTCCATTGAATTTGTGTATTTGGAAGAGCTGAAATATCTATAACTGAATTATTTGATAATGTAGACAATAATTTATGTTTTTTCTGTCTTTTTAACTTTCTCCTTTGGGCCAAATTGGATGGTCTAAAGGGCCAGATTTGGCCCCCGGGTCTTGAGTGTGATATAGTGCATCCCAAGATTTTTACTGTTAACAGTTAATTTTGTATTATAGAGATCCTAGGCTATCCAGTGATACTAATTTTATAGAGTTGTGGGTGGTGGTGGTGAGAATTAGACTCATTTCCTTGTAGTAACTTAATAATATCACTATACTTCCATTCCGACTCCTTGGAATGATATTTTCTCCAACAAATGAAGAGCACATTTGCATAGGTGGAAGATAATCTCCTCTGTAGTGCCTTTGCATTTTTAATACAAATCAAATATGCATCAACACAATACAGCTAATTTAATGGAAAAATCCTCTGAATAGATTATTTACAAATATGAATGAATTTGAATTAGAATGAGTCAAATGTGAAAACTACTCGCTCCATGGGCAATGAAAAGAACCCCCCCCCCCAACAAAAACAAATATAATATCCAGTAATAATAGAAAAGATAATTACGGTCTTTTCTGTTGTAATTGTGCAGATAAAGACGCTTTGTTGCCTTGAAGATCCTTAACTAGCCACGTGTTGACGTCAGGCTCACTTAAAGGTCAGGCCATTGTGTGAAATTAGCAAAGACAGAAAGGTCATTGAGATTGTTTGCAGCTAATAGATAAGAACCAGGTCTTTAATGGGTTCATATTTTGTTCCTTTTATTCAAGGGAGGATGATGTCCTCCTTACAAACACACAGAATAATACGGTGCTTGTTTGCGTTTCAACACGTTGCAAATAAAGCCTGTGAAATTGAGTGATGAGGCTCCAAGTTTGAGATTAGTTTAGGTAATGAGTAAGAAAAGGAATAATGGAGTCGTGCACAATGATGTCTGTGTGCCTTCAGGTTTGCTACTGTGAGTGTGTCTTTATTAAATGTTTTTTTTTTTTTTTTTTTGTATTTGTGCTGACATTTTCATGGTTTTCTGCTGTAAAATATTCAGGAGGTGTGCACAAGAACAGCGGGAAGAAAACAACTTCAAGAAAGGGCACATTGGAACTTTAGGGCTGCAGAGTTGTTTTGTCAGGAAAAGAGGGATTTTGAAGTTGTTTATTCTTTAGTTGTTTTTAGCAGTAGCTCTGAATTAAAGGGAACTGCTCACACCGATATTAATTTAATAACAATGTAATATTATTTGACAATGATATTAGTTTTTCTGCTGATGTCGAAACACCAAAATGTGTTGTTTGAAACAAAATGGTAAAAAAAAAAAAAAGAAATATGCCACTTATTCTATAACTAAAATATTCATACTTTGCACAATGATGTTTATTAATCCAATAAACATCATTGAATAAATCCAGTGGGGCAAATACGGTAGAGATACATTTGGGGCAATATATACATTTTGCCTGAAAGGTAATTTATTGTGCAAATTTCGAATCCTGTCCTTAAAGTGACAAATGGACGTGAGCTTGGAGGGATTTTTAAACGAGGAAAGAAGGTAGAAGTTCAATCAATAAATCAATCAATATTTATAAAATGTGCTTCTCATACATAAATTGCAGCTCAAAGTGCTTTTAAAAAGTTAAAAGTTGGAAATCAAGCCATAAAGAGCAAATAACTAACAAATAACTTAATGTTGCTTCAGACAATTTAAAGAAAATAAAGAAAAATAGATATAGACATAGTGTAAGCCTCATGGATCAATAAATCAAAAATTATTTGCTGGAAAAAAGAACGATGTAATAGGTTTACTTTGCCAAAGTTTGTTTTCATCTCCACTGTCTTGTTTATATTGTCAGAAACAAATAATTAATGAAGAAAAAACAACAAGAATGAAGGAAATGCACTTCTATGCATCCGTCTACGGGACTCCACATCCCACAATGCAATACACAAAATATTTCTGACAATGTCAATGTAAGACGGTGTTCACGCTGGAGATGAAAACAAACTTTCAAGCGACAATTTCAACCTATTGACTTTTTTTTTTGGAGCTAATCATCTTTCATTTATTGATCCATGATGCGTATGATGTGTAAAATAACTGCCTCCAGCAGCTTTAACTATAATAAGTGTTACATTTATGTTCAAATGAATGCATTTTATACCACAAGTTAGGGATGGGCGGTATACCGGTTCTTACTGAATACCAGTATATATTTTCGTTATGATATGAATTTTATATATACCGCCGTACTAGTGTATTTGATTACACAACTTTCAGAATGCTACGCTACGCCGCGTTTCAGACCGGACCCTTTTCAATGTTGCACTTCTGAATAGGAAGGTAAACAGTAGCGCTCTGGTGTTAGTTATGGTATAAATCATACATGTAAATGGATCAGAAAGACAATTAAAAGCTCTGAAGCTGCATGTGTGCATGTGCCTGCGTGCGCATGCCTCTGCCTCAGGAGAACAACACTCACAGAAACGGACATACGGTTAGCTTAGCATGTTGGCAGTAATACACACACACAAAAAAAAAGCAAACGATGGCAGTTTGTAATTCCTATAATGAGGAAATAAGTCCTGGTGGAGCTGCAAACAAAACACTACCTTATTCATTACAAGAAACCGCCACATCACTGAGTATGCAGCATTTAAAGCTAGAAATCAAGCTAATGCTAAAGCTAAGCGAGCGCGGCAAAGAGCCATTGGGCTGCTGTTGCAAACATGTATTACTACTAGTGTGGAATTATTCTAGAATATTCACTCATCATGACAGTAAAACAGACCATCCTAAGTCAATCTACTGCAGTAATTCTTCACTCAACCAGTAGAAAATGCTGTGAACACCTGATTATGCATGAAAAAAAATACAGTCACATACCGTGAAACCGTTAAAATTTAGAAAAATACCGTGATATACATTTTTGGTCGTACCACCCAGCCCTACCACGAGTATGGAGGAAAAACAAACCCGTAATTCAATGCTGCAGTTTACTAATGCAGATTGAACACATGGCTTCAAGTTATCATTATCTGTTTTTTTAAAGGTAGATAAAGGCCCTGAAAGCAAAGTCTCCACGACTAAAATCTTTTTAGTCAAACTGCTAGTGTAGCACAGGAATAATATACCATAGGTACAGTATGAGTGAAGATGCTCGCCTAAGTTTTTGTCAGAAAGATGCGCCGTCTGTAAGAGTGTGACAGTTTTTTTTTTACTGGCCTTTTGGGAGCTTCACTGTGTCGTCGGCGTCGAGGCAGAGATAGTAGCTTTTTGTGGAAAAGAAAAGTTTAGGGACGGGATAAATAACAGCAGGAGCACTCATTGTTATCGGAAAACAAAAGGCATTTTGGCAAGTTGAAGAGCATGACATTTTCTGACTTTTAATTTGTCTTAAATGCTAAGCTGTAAGACAGCCATTATGTACAGTATACTTACTTTGCTTACATTTCCTGATACAAATCTTTTTTTTTTAAAAGAGGTTTCATATATATTCTACATATATTCTTCTCAAGGTAAATATAACCCATTTTTATTATTTTTCAAACACAAAAACATCACACAATAAAGTCATAATAATACAATTAAACTGTATACATATATACAGTAAATACATATACACAAAATAAATAATAATAATAATAATAATAATAATAATAATAATAGCAAATCAACAACATTATATTAGACAAACAGGTAAACATAGATAAAGTAAAACCAGCGTAATTTATTTGTATATCTAAATTGACATAGTATTTCTGTGTTTCAATTTGGTTGGTACGACCCATTATTATCCTGTTACACAAAACTGTCAAATATATATTAGTCTTTCAAAGATTACATATTATTGACTGAGGAGAGAAAAGAGCTTTAAGTCTTATTGAAATTGTCTGAACAACCTCTTATTCTGAAATTAATTTTCTCTAAGTAAATGAAGGACATTAGATCTTTCAACTAAGGTTTTCGATCTTTCCAGTGAAGTAAGGAAAAGGCAATAAATACTAATCTATTCTAACATCTTTTTCACTGTCAAAAAAAAACAAAAACAACAACAAATATATATATTTTGAGGGTTGTAAATGTAGTTTACAACCCAGGTGTATTTTAAGAGTGCTGCTATTTATTCTGCTCATCAGTGACTTATTCTGTAGGCAGAAACTAATCCTGGATCTGCTCCACCAACAGTGAAAACTGCTACAACACAGGGGAGACCACCGTAATTTCACTTGGAACTGGAACATTTTCTGACTCTCAGCTGGGAATCCGAATTCACATCACAATACTTAAAAACTGAATTTAATTTGTGAAATAGTAGTGTTTTTATTTTCTAAAGTACAAACTGGAATATCAGGTAAAGGTAATTAGTTGAAAGACAAACGTGCAAAAACGGTGCGCTAATTTGGCGTATTTTGATGGGCGGGGCTTAGCCTGGAGGCCACCCACCATAGATATATGTAAACACTAGATGACTTACTCGCGCTGTTAGAGAATGGGGAGCGTTGTAGCAACGTGGCAGCCATCTTACCTCAGACAGCTGGCCCCGCTCATTACATCAATGTCAATGGTGCATCTACTATTTAAAGAACCCTAACTTGCTCAATTTTCAAACGGCAAGCGGCGATTTCAACATGTACAAGCATCCTATGTCATACCTACGTATAATAAGGTTTGTAAAAAGGCAAACCGTTAGTAAATCCGTCAGTATTTCATCGAGTTAAGGGTATTTATGTTTAAGCTGATCACTCTCCTTCCAACAGCTACCGTAGAGCGTGTCAGAATGTCAGAACGTCAGTTGTCTGAGGTAAGATTGGGCGCCGTTGAGCTACTACACTGGCGAATCCTGCTTGCGTCATTGTGTTTATATATATCTATGCTTTAGCCAGCGGCATTTCCTGTTTTTGCCTCCAGCCACATCACTCATGACGTGGGCCATTAAGGGGTTTATTAGTTGTCATATTCGCTACACTGATTCCAGAAGCTAAGCTTAAATCTTGTCAGAATGTTAGATTCTAGCCTGAGTGCTTGTGTAGAATCGTTATTGGGGAACTAGACTTAGTAAATGTGTAAACACGCACACACACGGCATCGTAAAGGGGAGTCGACGCAAGGTCGTAGAATATGACGATTCTTGGAACAGGAATCAGAAGAGAACAAAGGCTCAGGAAGTCATGCAGTTGGATATCACAAGACCAGCAAATGGTGAAGTGTGTGTGTGTGTGTGTGTGTGTGTGGGGGGGGGGGGGGGGGGGGGGGTACCATCAGAACAAGGGAGTCAGAGTACTATGTCTTTGGAATCCGGAGCAGTCTGCTGTGAATGAAGCAGAGAAACACAATCACGCTTCTATCTTTACATGTATCAGGGTTATTGATTACGACATGCATCAGGGTTATTAATTATGCTAATAAATCTAGTCATCTGTCTGAGGTGATGAAAGAAAGAAATTGACTGATGTCCAGGTCATTGGAAACACCAGCATTAAAAGTTCTACGCTGAAATAATGAAGCTGAGAATGAACTACTATGATTAATCTGGGTCTGAGATTGATGATACCCTGTGTTTAGCTTGTCTGTTTTTTGATGAGAAAACATTTGGGGCCGAGCTGCTCTGCAGGGAGACTTCACTTCCTGCTTTTCACCTAACAAATGGAATGAAAGTAGTGCGTCTGCATGGAATTTGACAATGCCTGAACGTGTTTTAATGCATGTCACAAGGGATCAACACATGCAGGATTTCTGTGTAATTTACACATTTCTTCTTGGACGAGGTGATGGTTTTTGGGTTTTAAACTGAGCAGTAACGTTAGTTACAGAGACAGGTGTCGTATAGAATTCTCTAAAGCTCTTGATCACTGTGACACCTCTCTGTGTAAAGCAGGCACTGTAGAGCGTGGTTTTTAATCTCATGGGTGTGATAGAGATTCCTAATTAGGCTGAAAATGTGTGAAGGAGAAAAGCACTTATAAATGACAAGCCAACTTTTCAATAGCTTCTTAAAGTTTAGCTTACCAGCCTACTGACCAAGACACCAAGGGCTTTTATACAACAAAGAGCTCTATATGGGACAAATTAATATACATTTCTAAAACGACACTTATAATGCGTTCCAGGCAAACTCGGAACTCGGCATTTTCGAGTTGAAAACTCTGATCTCCAACTTAGTATTAATAGTATTGATGATAAAGACAACGTTTGTGTGATTAAAGGTATGATTACATAGAACAGAAATGTTTTGTTGGCCCAACAAAGCAAGACAACAATATTTAGCACATTTCATCAAAAAGGCATTCAAAGTGATTCACATAAGGCATTAAAACGTGACATAGGGCACAAAAATAAACAAATAAAAATCAAACAAAGTCATAAAAAACAAGACACATTTTTAAAAATGAATTTTAGAACATGAGAGCAGCTCATTTAAAATTTTCATTCAATAAATAAATACAGCCCTCATGACTGTGTTCAACAAAACTGTAAACATAGTGAATACTGTATAGAAAGTATCTATTCGTACGGTTGCCGTATGGACAACCCCCCGGTGCTATTCGTACTGTCACGGCAAATTTACGGTTGTCCTCCTTTGGAAACATGATTTGTTCTCTGGTTGAATGATGAAGTCCAGTCAAAGCATGATGATTTTATAAAAAAGGATTTATTATAAACTGAATGAAAAGGAGTACAAAAAAAAGGTCTTCCATCCTGTAGTAAGGAAAGGCGGCCACCAACTAACTGGAAAGTTCCACAGCTTAAACTTTTACAGATGGGAAGAGTTCCACCCTAAGATGAGAGGGAAGGAGATGGTGAAGCTTCGGGAGGAAGGAGTGGAAAATCACTGTTACAAAGTTCTGTTTATTTTATCAGACTTTTTGGGACCTTGAGCGAAGACTGTTCGCTGCTGGCACTGTGGCTCCAGCACAATCTGTCTGTACTAATCTAATCTAACATGACTCAGCAAAGGAGCAACGTCTGTTCAAAAGTACAATATAATGCAGTCATCGTGTATAAACACATGACAAATTGCACACATGAACACATTTGATTATATGATGATTGATATAATAATTGCCATAACAGTACGTTTACCAAAGTACACCTACGTAACGTCTTAGGGTTAGGTTATAACCCTATATTGCAACAATCTTTAGGGTTGTGGTTAGGTTTAGTCTTGTGACCTAAACTGGCCAATGACTGACCTATCACGTGACCTAAACTGGCCAATGAGGGGCGCTGCGTATGGATAGATTGTCGGTATATTGATATGGCAACAGCATGGATAGCCACTACCTACTGTAAAGTATTCCCTGAAATTTTTTGGCACTAAAAATGCTTTTAATGTTTTGCTGTTGACGTGCCTCTGCTGTCGAGCTACTTTTTATTATTTCTGAATTCAACGAATGGGAGCTCCGACATCTTTGGTGTTCCAAGTTGCTTTTTCAAGTAATTCGCAAAAACCCGAGTTCCGACAGTTGCCTGGAACACATCATAATGTACATCAAATCAACCAAATACATCAAGAAAATCATATTTTGTGGAATAAATCTTTTTTTTTTAATTTCAGTATTGTTTATTTTTTTTTGTAATGAAATTCGGCTCATGCAGAATCTAATAAAAATTATGATGCATTCACCATTTCTGGATGTGTATGAAACATGGGGCACATGCACTTTTGAGCAAGTGTAAAGAGATAGATAATCACAAATGGAATCAGTCTCAGTTAATTTGTTTTTATCTAATTGTTAATAAGAAACTCAAGGCCAATGAACAGTGCCGGTTTTGGCTACATTTATAAACATCAGTAGAGTTATTAACCCCTGAAGCTCCTTGGAGGGGACCAGTGTCGCTGCATATCTGTAATATGTCATTTCATAGTCATATTTTATGGTGATTGTTGTTTTGTTTGTTGAGCAACGAGATTTTGTTCAAGCATTAGAAACAGTCCTTAGGTACGAGTCTGTTTAAAAACCATGCCAAAAACACTAGAATATATGTAACACTGCATTTTCTCAATGCACATCAGTGCACTTAAAACTGTTCTTCAGCTCTTTTTGTTTCTTTAATTAAACCGACCATTGCCTCTCCAATTCCAGCCCATTAAGGAGCTGTAAATCAGGCAAGCAGTGCCGACTAACTACAATTTAGCCACACCACCATGGAGAGGGTTTATATTGGCCTTGCAGCCTCATCAACCCCCATGAATAAATTACTAGGCCAGGGTGTGGTTTTTTTAGTGATGTGTAAGCGTGTTGGATTGCGTGTCACGTGTAATTGATGTTCTTCTATCGAGATTGCATCAATTCCAATTGTCTCAGTATGTGATGGCAGAATGCACTCGGGCTTGAGCAGATGGAGACACAGTCAGTGTGAAGTCAAATCGTCAGCTTTGCAGGAACTTATTGTTTCGCTCGCAGTCTTTTCCGTAGCCCTGTTGTGTGGTGTCTGTCAGCTTTGGTCAGCGTGTAAACAGTGTCATGTTTTATTTTACTCAATGCTGTTTTCAAATGAACAGGCCCGGATGCACTAATGATTGTTTTTGTGAAACAAAATAAACACCCAGAGAGTTTTATTTATTTACAATCTGTTTGTTTTCTTTGTTGAGATAAAGCCATTGTCTCTGAAATTGTCATAACAGAGCCATTTCAAGTCTTTGGTATTTTGAATGATGTCATCGCAGCATCATAACATTGCCTTTTACATAAAGGAATAATAGCTATTTATACCCTTTTACAGTACATAGTGTGTCATCTACAAGTGTTATTTATGTTAGATATTGGAGTGACTTTAATGAAGCTCTGTGGTCCCTTCTCCCAGGAAAGATGATTATGGAAAGCGGTTTGAGCATAAATCAGAATATCAACCATCTTTAAGCTCTACTGGTGCTCAAATTTGGTTTACTAGTGCCTGAGTACACTTAACTAGTGAAGCAAGTAGTAGCTAGTACTACTAGTACTCCTTATATGAGAATAGGAGGCAGGGAAAAGCTAATTCAGGCTTTCAAAAATATTTCAACCAGTCAGGGGGCTGAATTGGGATATAATCCCTTCTACTTCGTTTCCATTATGGTCTACTTGACTATTAGTGAATCTATTGGCTTTAATAGTACTAATACTAGTTCTGATGAACTTCAGCCGGGCCTATGGAACGTCTCCGCGCCGAATAGCATTTACCACGTTTCTGAGAATTCAGTGAAATGACTCGGTTCCACTGAGTAAAACAAATCAAATTTTGCGACGTAAAATCGTAATCTACGTTGAATTGGTTTTGATACACATGACTACTGAACATCTACGTATGTTCCGATAAATTTAGAAATTGTCAGTGTCAATGATTTGGTACCACAAACTGCCCCAATATTTGACTCACAAAAAAATGACAAAACGACTGCCCACGGGCTCCTTGGACCCCTCATCGAATTGTGTGAAGCATATTCGTGATCTACGTTGAATTACCTTTGAAACGATATATCACACGACTATGTTCCCATAAATTTGTAAATTATCGGAAATAGGAGGTGGCTCTTGGGCCCCATTTAAAAAAAAGGGCTCCGAGCATCTTATATTCATTTGAATTCATACCAAACTACATTCCGATCCAAGGGGAACTAACGGAGGAGTAGTTATTTGAAGAATGGGGCCCCCTGGCGCCCCCGTGACACGTACAGGGTAATGGGCCCATTTATATAATGGCATGTGCCAATGATTCGGTACCACCAACAAATATTTGACTCGCAAATAAATGAGAAATCGACTTTCAGTTTTTTTTTTTTTCTTCTTTTGGGGCCCCTTAAGGTCGCCCGGGCCCCAAATCAAAAATCGGGCTCCGAGTGTTGATGCGTACACATCCATAGATTACAGTATACCGACCAAATTTCAGCTCGAGCCATTCACAAATAACAGAGGAGTAGCAATTTTAACTAGTGTACACAAGAACAACAAGAAGAAGAACAATGTGAGTGGCGTTTTGAGTCCGGTAGCCCCCCTAAACTACTAGTCTACTAGTGCTACTCGTGAGATTTTGAGTGTACCAGTAGTATTCGTAAACAAAAAATGGAGTTTTACTAGTAAAGGTTTTTCACGCAAACTCGTAAATTATTTTGTGTTACTAGTAGTACAAGTAAAAATTTGAATTTTTGTAACATTATTTAAGTGACAAGTTTTGCTTTACTAGTACTACTAGTGGCACTGTTTTCTGCACTGGTTTGTGTACTCGCCAGTGCTGGGTGTAACGCGTTACTAAGTAATGTAACTTTTTGAAAAGTAACTATTAATTTGTTACTTATACTCCCTTTGATATCACTGATATAAAATTTATTCATCAGTGTTTCTAAAATGAAACTCATAGAATTTAAGGCAAAAAGTATTGCGCATTTCTCACACAAGGCTGTGCTTTACATGATTAAAAAAATGCAACCTAAGACATTAAACAGTTTAAAAATCAATAAAAACATTAAAACCTTTTACAGGGTGTAAAAATCAGCAGTAAAAATATAAAATCAACAATACAATAAAAAAATCTCCCTCATTAATATTCAGTATAGAAAAATAGTGCCTTTAACTTGGATTTAAATCAGTTCCCATTGGATGCAGTTTGTTCCACTTCTTTGCAGCATAACAACTAAAATCAGCTTCTCTACGTTTGCTCTGAACTCTGGGCTCGACTATCTGACCTGTGTCCATAGATCTGAGAGGGCCTGCTGGGTTCATACCTGACTAACATCTCACTGAGCATCACGTTTGAATTGTGAGTCTTATCAAACTTCCAACAAAGTAACTTCATCTATCTCTGTTCTTTGGCAATAATGAAGAAGGCATAGCTGATGTCAAACACAGCCATTTACAACATTTCTCACACTCAGTCCAAATATTCAGAGATGTCATGGTTTATGTATGTCTTGCCTGGGGGGATGTTAGATGTGTTTGTGTGGACTGTATTAATTTGAGATACACACAACCCAGAAGTGTCTGTACTCAGACTGATGTATTGAAGAGAAATGTGCTTATTGCTGTAATGGACGACTATAACATAATACAGATCATATTTTGATCTGATTTGACGTGGTGCACTGTTGACCACGCCTTGAAATAATTACAAAACTAATTAAAAAAATAAATAAATGAATGTTTCAAATATTTTGAGTTATTTTTCAACATCCACAACTAAGGATGCACCAATCGATCGGCCATCCGATTTCCCTCATTTTGGATGATCGGCGATCGGCCGATCCTTGCATATGAAACCGATCTTTTCCACCGATTTTTTCTACCTCCGCAGACTGGGTCATAAAGTCAGCCACTGTCCTCTTCTGCTGTGGAAAGACTGACAGACCCACCTACCAGGTCATGCGTGCATATGCGCACTACCCGTGCCTCTGCTGCACAGGAGGCACGGTTAGCTTAGCATTTTCGCAGTTTCACACAAAAAAAAAAGAGCAAAGGATCGCAATTTCTAATTCCTGTAATGTGGAAATAAGTCCTGGTGAAGCTGCAAATAAAACACTATCTCATTCATCCATAACATACCGCCACACTGCTGAGTGTGGAGCATTTAAAGCTAGAAATCAAGCTAATGCCAAAGCTTGTGGAGTAAAGAGCCAGAGGGCTGCTGTTAGAGCTTATGAGCAGTGAAAAGAGCAAAGCAACTATGAAGATAATTATGGAGTTCATGGCTTTGTACATGAATAAAAACCTTGCACTAATGAACAAGTGACGGAAATAAGTGAGAGAACAACTAATCCGTGCCATGTTCATTACCATAGACTGTAAAAAAAGACATGTTGACTTATGAAAATGTTACACATGCTGCACTTTATTATTTCTGTAGAATGTTTGACTTTTAGGAGCTTTTATCTTGCAAACTGTTGCAGATTATTTTTAGATTGATATTTTTTACATTTAAATATACACAAAATATACATTTTTTTTTTTTTAAACTACAAAGAAACCTAAAACTCAGGACACTTTATTGGTGGTTTAAGATGTTTTTTTTTTCATTTGTCCTGTAGATTATTATAATATAATCTACCCCAAACCCTGTGATTTTCTTTATTTGTTAAACCAACATACTGCTGTGCACTTTATTTTTTTGCAAAGAGCTGAAAACAGGTCTACAGTGTAAACTGTTGGACACGTTTAGTTTGTTTTTAAAATGTGAAAAATGAAAGTGATATAATTTAGTATTATGGACAGCAATGTTCTCAACTTTTAATTTAGATTTGCGGTAAATACCTCATGTGCAGTTAAAACAACACGTTTGTATTGTTTTGGGGATATTGTTCAATGTTTTACAATAAAAGTAAGATTGGAATATTCAAGGTAAAAAAAAAATCGGGATTGGCCGAAATCGGGATCGGCAGGACAGGTTTTTAAAAAAAACGGTGATTGGTGATCGGCCAGAAAATTGCAATCGGTGCACCCGTATCCTCAACACATCCTGAAGAAAAAGGAAGATTCTCTTTGCAATAATGTTGGCCAGCCTGACATGTCCTAACTCCAAACAGGGCTCCACAGAGTCAGGATTATGTCGCCTTAAACAACAGAAATCCAAAGAGCTGAGGGGAAGCTGCCACAAAGGAATCTTGAAAGGTTGAGGCCACAGAGGCAGCTGCTGCTGTAATGTAGGACGAATTGATAACAGGGGACCTTTCTCCCCCTCCCACCGTTTTCAGCTCCATGCTGAGTACATGTGACAGCTTGGACAAACACTCTGGGGTTCTCTTTCATGTGTTTATATCACCCTGACATCCTGCACTGCTGAGTCTTCTTGCTGGAGTTAATACAATGAAATACGGGCATGAGACAGGGTTTTTTATGAGATCTTTTCAAGTGAAATATACATTATTTTTCAAAATATAAACTTCAGCCCGGAGAGGAACTAAATTAGACGAGAATTATGGAACAAACATAACAAACAAACTACTTATGCTGCTGAAATGCAACATGTCATTAACAAAAATTAACTACGGGGACTCGCTTGGCTTAACACTCAACACTATGACAAATTATTAGGGATGTTGCTGTAATTAAAATGCAACGCTGGGGAGAGGCCTTTGCATTCATTTAGTTTATTGTCAGCCATACTTACAAGTGTTTTCTTTACAGTTAACCAAATAAACAACAGGTCTCTACAAATGACTGCCAGATTTCCTTCTTTATACAACAATAATAAAAAAAGCAATTACTTTATTAGGAATAGGAATATTTGGACTTGAAAGCAGTGACTTATTTTTGCTTTCAGAACCAATAAAAGATGTTTTAAAACTTAAATATCATCTAACTACTGTGCATTATTACCCATTAACCAATGTAAAATCCCAATAACCACTTATTTATATATTTTCTGTACTGTTGTCTTGCCCAATATGTATTCCATCCATTCATTTTCGGACCCATTTTTTCATATTTCAGGGTCTTGGGGGTCTGCCGGTGCCTATTTATTATATCCACAGATTGCTAGTCCACAGGTGTTAGTTTTCATAGAAGGGGTGGTGGCTAGTGATGTAAGAAGCCACCAAAACATCACAAACCACCATTCTCAGCCAATAGCTGGGTTTGAATCCATAGAAGGCAGTCACACTTACAATTTTACAACAAAATTACATGTCAAATTTCAATACTTCCAATAAAATATCAAGAGTTGGACAACATTAAATCAACAATACTAATTAATTCCCAAATACCTTTGTTTTCAGGGTAAAAAGTGGTTTTGGGGTTTAGTTACTGGAGTTACTAGATTTTTGACCGTGTTTTGCACTATATCGATCTAATCTGGTTCTTAAAAGTCAAATGTGTGCTACATGGGTTGTGCTGCACATCTAAAGGAACCAACCCAAAAACTCTCACAACTCACAAAATAAATGGTCAAAATACATTGCAGTCGACAGTTTTTTTTTTTTTTTTCAATCCCTGTGCTGGTGCACAAATGTTGAGTAACAGATTATCAGGTGTGCTTGTGTAAAACGTTATTGAATTGAATTTACGTGAGATTTGTGAGACTGAGCTGCAGGCGTGGTTGTGTCTGTTGGTTCTAACACATGGTGGACAAGTTCATAAGACATTCAATCGCCGTTTATTTGTAGTTCATGAATAGTTTGCGTGCAGTAGCACAGCATTATCCCACCTCTCTAAAACGTTTGGACTCTGAAGTCTTTGTTGCATGCAGGGAACAAACAGATCAGTAATCCTATCGCAAGAATCCCAAAGCTAAAGTGATGGTAAAGTATCGTTTCGTGTTTGTTTTTAGAATGGCCTTCATAAGTCTTGTATTTACATTCCTTTTTTGTTAATCAAGGACAAGAATAGAATGCATGGAATTTGATAGGCTATATATATATATATATATATACGTATTCAATTCAGAAGAATCAGGTTACACCGTCTCTTTTAGTAGAGATTAGACATAGTGTGCAGTGTGCTATTTATGGCATCCGTCTTTGTCAGCACTCGACTTCGCCAGCACCAGTCACCGTCGTGCCCAGATGAGTCAGATTAGAATGCTGAAGCTCGTATTAACTAAATATGACTTTCCAATTCAATTATTCACCTGCTTTGATAAGGACCCCTCTGAAATATTCAACATTCCTTTTAAAAGATAATTTCCTATTTGCTAAAGTGGCATGGAATTCTAATGGGATTGAGCATGGAGTAATAGAATTCGGAGATGGATAGTTAATAAGAGATGTAGTCTGTTTGCCATGTTTGGTATGAATATCAACAAAAAAAGTAGTTTCCTGATTATAAATCAATCGAAATTTTGGAGTGTGGGATGGATATTACTTACAAAGATTACAGTTTCATTTAGCAGACGGATGTGGGCCACAGCTTGCAACAATCCGGCACTTTTGGCATTCTTCTGGCCTGTACAAAATAGATGTGTGCCAAAATTGGCCCACAAATCATGCTGCAAATGTGGGGTAGTTATCCTGAAACTTACGTATTTGGGCCAGTTTTAGCTGAATTAGGGCCAGTTAGCATCAACTAATCTGAATATCAGCCAAAAGGGGCCCATGTATACAGGCACTGTATCTATTTGGTCAGTTCTTGGCTGACAGCTGGCATTGTGATGGCTTGGTTGTGGCCAGGATTTGGCAGCGAGGAAAGGAACGCCCCCAACTGCCATCCTTCCATGTGGTATGTGGGCTGGATGTGGACCAGAACACTTTAGCTATCTGGGTACCCACTAAAATAAAGTATGCACTCAAAGGTAAGCAGTTTCAAATCAGCTACTGGTAGTTACTTAAAAGTAACTACTTTTTTAAAATTATGCAATATTTCATTAATGATTGTTCTTTGAAAAACACCAGTTCTCAGTTTCCATTTGTTTCCAGTAGAAAGATTATTACATGGTTGTCCCATTGATGCAGTTCTTATTTATTGTTACACTTACTTTTATGATCATATTATCCTTTAAAGACGTGCCTGTTGCTCTTTAGGGTATAGCATCAGCTCTCTGGTGCTTTAAAAAGATGGTGTACATTATTCTAATCGTGATATGCTGCAAAATGAAGCAGTTTGACGAATTCTTGACACAATTGCTATTTTACCCATAAAAGTTGAATTTATTTTTGCTCATGTGCATATCACCAACTGCCATTTGTAGTTTATTTGGAACCATGTGGATTAGTCAGTGGTCTATAAACAGGACTAGAAACTAGTGGCAATTAAAAACAATAATTTATTCCTTTGGCAAAATTCTAGATCCCAGTTCACCATTATAGTGAGGTTAAGAATGTGTTATGCAAGATGCTAAACCTATAAATTGTTTCCAGTTAAAGATTAGCTCTCTTATTGTTGTTGCGTGCATGATTAGATCAATATGTTTGACCTTGTCAATTATTTTTAAAGGTGTGAAAGTTATGCATTCTATAGGTTATTGTAAGTCTAGATTCGGCTTCGAGCAGGGGTATGAAACACCGTGCATGTTATTCAAGCTCTTTCTGCTCCAACAAGCTCAATTGTATGCAGAGGATTATTAGCAGGCTTCCTGCAGAACTGTCTAATGACACACCATCTGATTCTAGCGTGGTGTAGCAGGGAGGAACCGAAATCATGCAGGACTGATGCCAGGAAATTTCTGTTTCAGTTTCTGGCCCCAGCTTTAGAGAAAACATGCAAAGTTTATTGAAAAAAACAGCTTTATTTGTTTTATTTACCGTAATTTCTGGGCAATAAAGCGCACTGTTTTATTGGCCGCATCACAATAATTTAGCAATGTTCTAAGAAAAATCCACACAAATGCCGCAGCCTAACAAGGCCGCATCCTATTGGCTGATGAGGGTGCCCTTCAGACAACTTGGCCAATCAGAACGGGCAGGTAGGCGGGCTGCTGTACTCAGGTTAGGTTGCAGGGAAATGTCCGTGTTTCAACTGATACGTTTCCTTTACTACATGAAGTCTCCTCCTCACTGCCCCACGTCTACATACTGTATCAGTCCATTTACGGTCACTTTTTACTGGAACCATCACTGATACACCGCTTCATCCGCTCTTCTTACCTTGAACTACAACGGACCGAGCACAGCGAGTCGAACTCTCGCTTCTGAACAAATCCAACGTGGTGATTTGGCAACTTCATGCTGTTATGCTACGATTACAAACTGGCTGACTTTTACTGTAGACGGAGCAGAGATCAGAAAAGCCTGGCTACAACCTGCATCCAGGCTGTTCTGATCTCCGCTCCATCTGTCCGTCCTCCTTACGGAAAGCCTCAGAGTCCAGAGCACCCATCAATCCTGAACAAACCTAACGTGTTGAGTTAACAACTTGCTGTTTATCGTTCTCTGACAAACTGGCTGACTTCTACGTCATCCACGTTGCTGCTGCTACAGTGGGCGCTCAGCTCACTCTCTGACAACATTTCGCCACGTTGTTGCGATGATGAGGCAGTGCACATCATGACAAAATGAGTGATCAGAATGATATAGTGTGAACAAGAACGATTTAATGTTAATTTCATTGTTCCACCTGGTTTAATGTTACGGAGCTCAATTTTGTGACGGCATGATGCTTTTAAAACCAGAAAAAAATCCACAATTTAGCCTTGTCATTGTTTAAGCTGCAGGGTTCAAAGAGTAAGAAAAAAATAGCGTCTTATAGTCTGGACATTAATGTATTTATTTTCTTAATTTTCTCTTCTCTCTTTTCTAAGAAGAAATAATAAAGAAAAAGAAAATGAAAAAAAGAAGAGATTTTTTGCATTTTCCTTTCTTGTTGTTTTTGTTTAATATTACATAACCATTGTTAGCCAAAACACAATCATTCAAAACCCAGCCTTGGATCATTTTCATAACTATGGAGAGTACTTCAAAATGTACCAAAGCAACCTTATGCAAACCACTTTACGCTTCGCCTGATGAACAACATCCCTTGAGTGGATATTTTGTGATCAATTTTGTTCAAAATGCAGCCCTGCTGAGGACAAATCTGCAAAGTCCCAGCAGTCATCTTGAAAGAAGGTGGTTCTCATCCACTTCTCTGTGCCACTCCATAATCTGTGTGAAGCGACACCTGCACGAGAAGAGCGTGTGTGTGTTTTGGCACACGTTAAACGCTTTTCTCTGTTTTATTTCTCCCACAGGAGCGAGTCCATCAGCGATGAACACCTGTGGCCAGATGGTCTAGATTGATTCCCTGAAAGTTGGTTTTTCTAATGGTTTTTAAAAATTGATTTACATCAACATATAAATGATGCATTGCAAACAAATAGCATTTTACTGCATTGTGTTTATCTAAAAAACTGAAAAAATATATATCTTTTTAGATTGCCAAAAAAGAAAAATGGCTTCATAAACATAGCTTCTAGTTGTGCCAACTTCTATATCATTTACTTTGATGGACATTGATCAGTAGTATACAAATTTAACATTTTCATTAAAGGTGCAATATGTTAGATTTGCAAGCAATTTCTGCCACCACTAGGTGGCATATTACTGAGTAAAACCAACACCACCGCCGTAACCGGTCCTGACCACTGAATGTACAGGTGATAATATTCTCTGCTGCATCCCACACATGTTTTCGACGGGCCCATGCGGGCTGATGTACATCATCAGCTTTACATGTGTGATGCGTTCATGAGTGAAGATGTTTAAGCAGTCGTTTGTTAGTTGTAAACCTCACGGGTAGAGCACCGTTTATCTGTTTTATGGATGTTTGTTACCAAAGATGGCCAAGTTCAGCCACTGCTCTGCTGTAAATAGGCTTATACTCACCCAACCGGTGGAAAATAGGTACTACAGGTTGGCCAGGCCGGCAATATTTATTTTCAATGTATATATATATAACTATTTAGTCTAAAATAAAAGATAAAAATCACATATGGCATGACAACTAAGGACATGTATCTTAACACTCAATTTTTTATTTCAGGTATTTAAAAGTTAAATTCTACATATTGCACCTTTAATGTGTGGATAAGAAATGACTGTTTCAAGTCACTTATCATTAAAGGAACTTGTGACCCTTACTTTGTTCAATTATGCAATGACCTATTAGATACTTGATATCTGTGGACCAAAGCTGAATTTAATAAAATATAATCACTCAATCAATTGATGTACTGGGTGAAATAGTCCTTCCATTTTGAGAGTCGTCAAAACATTATATATTCAGAAAAAAAGCACTAAAAGAGTCAGACCTCTGTCTCAGCTAGAATCCTTTCAAAACCCTGACCAATCCCTGCCATTCGGTCCTAATGGAAAGAACCAATCATGTGATACCCTTCCCGGAATATTGAGCACAAATGAAGCATCTGACGGGTCTGTAAAGTGATGTAGAGTTTTCTGTCTTTCTCTTTGACAGCTCATTATTTGTTTCGCTTTGGGAGATTTATTATTCTTATATCAGATGCGTTTAAGTTTGTGGGGTCGTGGCTTTGGAAGGAACATACAAAAGGGAGAGAGGGGGTGGAGCTTATAAGAGGTTGTGATAGGGTGACCATACGTCCGGTTTTACCCCGACATGCCCTTGTTTTATGTTTTGTCCGGACCGTCCGGCCGGATTTTGAAAACTCATGAAAATGTCCAGGTTTCCCAGGGATTGTGAACGCATCTCAGTAAAATGTTACCTTAAAAGACCATAACTCGGCTAATATTTGATATATCTGAGAAATTCCAGCAGTTTCTGAAAGCTAAAGCATTACAGTTAATGTAGCCATAAAGATACCGCTTTGTTTTGATGAAATCATCACACACGAGTCAGAGATGAGAAAAAGACTACAGTCTAACATGGATTGAAAGAGAACAAATACCGGTGGATTTAATGAATTATTTTTAGTAGAAGCCCTTTCTGGATGTTAAAACCTCCATTAAGGTTTGGAGAGGGATTTGAAAACAAGAAAGCAACTGGGAAAAACTTAGAATGTAGGAAGTTACGGGTAAAATAAGTTTAATTTCTGGATGAATAAATGTTATTCTGCTTTTCTGTCGCTGGTAGATACAGTAAATAACAAGTTATTTATCTACTATATTGCATTTTGCCATTTCAAGGTGGATTGAAGAAAATGTTGAGTACTTTGAGTATACCGAAATCAAAATATGGGTATCCTAGGTTTTGCTAGCTTGAATCATGCTAGCTTTCCAAAACTGTGTACTGCACATTTATTACAGCTTTAAAATCTTGGCCATTGCATAAGAATGCAAGTGGTGGTACTTGTATTCTAGAGTTTATTGTTCTCAAGCTACAAGCTCTATTACAAAAGATAGCTTCGCTGAATTACTAACTTTCGCACTGTTGAGTCAACCTATCAGCGGTAATGCTACCACACTATAGTGTGACCTTAGCGTTGCTCATATCGTCTATCAAATACCAGATACCAGCTCAAATGATGGAAGAGTCTTTGCCTCGTGGCTAAACTAAAAAAACTGACCCTTTTAACCTCGTGCAGGTTCGCATAGTGACTCCAGCGAGTGAAAGTGTTTTTTGAACTCTTCTGCAGAGCTGAACACGCAGTCCTCTTAGAGAGGTGTGAAGGTTAAGAACTGTTTTTAGAGAGCCTGTCATTAGGATTGCATACTGCGCACACGTAAACACTCATAATCAGTCCATTTGAATATGTTGGGTGGTTTTAGGAGTGTTCTCAGCACTACTGTTACTACTTTCTATTCCAGGGATGAAGTGGCAGGCAGGTCGGAGTAGGATGGCTGAATGGGAATCTGAAAATGATGTTGCCACAGAGCGGGAAGAAAATCGTGAAAGAAAAATACCAGATAATATGTATTCAGAGGATTGGATGGGATAGGCTACCCATAGCAGGCAGCACAAAGATGAAGAGAGAATGAAAAATACAGGGAGAGTGAGTTGGAGCGCGGCTGCTGACGGAATCATCTGAGACGGGACACTGGCAGAGCCTCCATTATTTTCTAATGTATTTTTTATCAACTTTTTAGAATTTGAAGAAACTAATTTCAAACTTCTTTCCTGTGGGACTACACTAAATGGTGCATCAGTAATGTGAAAAAAAAATGAGAGGCTGGTTTGGTTTCCAAACTTAGAAGTTGTACGCGACCAAAAAAAAGAAGCTTTATAACGTACAATGTTTTTGTTTGCATGTGTCCTTTGGGGGTGATATTGCTCAGCCTGTTTTTGCCATCTTGAACTAATTTTATATTGTTCTCACGTGACAAAAATGTGCTTCCACACAAAGAGATACAAGAATATATGAATATTTCCATGCCGTTTCAAAAAAGGAAACAGAAAACCAATTGTTTTTGGGAAACAGAAACCTTAGTAACCATAGTACACTGTTACTAGAGCATTGTATCATGTACTGTAGCTGCACTGGCTGGCCAATTAGGCTTCCATTTCCTGTTGGTTTTGCTTTATTTTCGTGCCTTTATCCGAGCCATCGCTCTGCCTCTCACAACATGACCCCTGGTCTTTCTGTACACATCTCTTATTGCGCATCAAGAACAGAGAGGTGTTTGTTGGCTGCCTCCTCCTGCGGGAGTTGCCTGTTTTGTAGCGGTGTTGGACACATGACTGGAGTTGGCATGGCAGCACTGCCAGGGGCACTGTGCCTTTAGCATCTCTGAGAATAGAGCTTTGCTCGGGAATTTAAGGGTCCGAAAAAGCCCAGCTTTTAGTCTTCACCTATGGGTGCCCCCAAGGTATAAATTACATAATCACATCTTTTTTAGGGCCACGTGACCTGCTCTTTAGCCTTTCTTTCTACATGTACTGTTTGTTTGCGTTTAAAGTGAGTTACATGTTGTACCAGTTAGTGTTTCCTCTCTGTACAGCCTTTTTTTTTTAATTATTATTATGTGCTAAACTAAATGTATTTAAGGCATAACAGTGCCGCACAGTCACTGCTGCACAGTGCAGCTGAGGACCAAACCCTCCTGCTCTTTATTACTTAACATCCGAGTTTGACAAACCTGGAATTACAAAGACTACAGGAGTATCTTACTCTAAAATGCATTTGTGCCTCTGCAGAAATAAATTAAAGAAACAGATTTTATGTAACATTTATAAACTATTATTACATTTTTTTTTTCATAGTTTTGCCTTGCAAACGTTAAAACCCTTACAGAAACTTAAATATTTGTTAATGAAATGCTTCTTGCGTAAATAAGTGCGATTGTTTTAGACTTGAATACAAAATACACGATATGTAACAACAATCTGAAATGTTACAGGACTCAATTTCGTACAATTTTTTTTTTTTTATAAAACCCAAAAAGTATAAACTGGTCATTAGTGTAACAAAACTAATGAGAACATGCGTACCAACACACCGAGGCAGCCATCTGCGGCTTTCTTTCATTTTGTCATGCTTTGGGACATTATATACAGTATATATATAGAAAATTTTACAAGTTTTTTTTCTTAACAAAATCAATCAAAATGGGCGATGTGAGAGGAAATATACCCTTACATACATGTTTTAGGACATTACCACATATTTACAGGCAATTGTTCACCATAAACGGATGGGCAAAGAAGCAGAAATTATCATTCTCACACAGCCAATAATAAAATTTGACGCGATATGATGGAGCACACCTGAAATAGAAATAGCTATTTACGACATGGACTTAACCTTCATCGACATATTTTGGGACAATGTCACCAATGTAAACACAATTTTCCACCTGTATAATGAGCAACTTTAGCAAGACGTCAAATCTCGCACAAGATCTTGTGTGATTACACTGCATTGGAATATGAAATTACTAACAATAGTTAACCTGTTTAACCATATTGAGCATGCTGAGCAGCATGATTTTGGGACATTTATCAGTCTGTAATGACATCGGGTTAGGGAAAGATGATGAAAAATAGAAAAGGGTAAACTGACGCAGAAACAAGTCAACCGTAAAACGGAAGTGCCAAGACTTTGAAACGTATCATGTTCTTGAGTCAAGAGCTTTATTCAAAAGATATGTCTTTGAAAAGTGGAGAAAGGAGATTGTAAATCTCACATGCTTGTTGTTTTTGTTCTGTTTTACTAAATAGGTCAATTGGAGTATTTATTTGTATTGTCCATTTAGTTTATTTTATTGGATTTTGCATTTGTTAATGGTGAAGAATGGGGGTAGGACTTGACAAGCCTCGGCTTCCTCCTGTCCCTTGTGGAACAAGTCAAATGCGTATTATATTGAAATTACTTACTGCTCGAAATAAATTAAAAAGAAAAGTTATACCATTTAATCACAGCAGATTGTTAAGCAGTTTTTTCTTCCATGTCATACTATGCCAGTTCTCTTGAAAGCAAGCTAAAGGTGCATCAATTTATTCTACTGTCCTGCCATTGTCTGCACTATTAGACTGCAATGAACTCCAGGTGAGAACACTTGGACAAACCATCAAACAAATGGTTTTTGAAGCAGATAACAAGAGCTTTTAGTGTGAAGAAAAAGTTTTTGTAATATTCTTCAGCCACCCTCTTGACTAGAATGAAAAAATAAATAAAATAATAGATGATTCTTGGGATTTCAGATAGAACTTCTTTTGCGCTGTTGCTCAAGGGTCTGAAATTGTTGATAGTTTCTCTGTAATAGGGCAGTGATTGGATTTCTTGCTGATAAAGATAACAACTTAAGAAAAGGAGCAAAGCATGTGCTGTGTCAAAACATTACATTAGCTTCTATAAATCATGAACGCAGACTTGATGATTTCCTTAAAAGCTGTTTCCAGCCTCTAATCCGGGGGTGTTAAACTCATTTTAGTTCAGGGGCCAAATACGGACCAGTTGGATCTCAAGTGGACTACACTTTATAGATGGGGGGGAAAAATAACAATTTTAACACAATTATGCTCTAGCTTTCAATATCACTTGAAAAATTCTAGAATTTGTCACATTTTTGTGTAATTTAGAGGAGTTTTGTGCCATTGCTTGTGAGAAATTGCAAGATTTGTGGAAAAAATGAGTTCTTTCCACTATTTGAAATGGAAAATGACTGCATTTATGTGGTATAAACAAAGGAAACATGCAAGCCCCTTAAAATACAATGAAGTTTCATTAAATTGCTGAATGTGTTCATCCATAACTAGATTTTTTGGTAAGTTACACAATAATTCATGTTTTCTCTGTCATTTTTATTTGAATTGGATGCTCTAAAAGAGTCTTCCTTCAATCCCGTGTCTGATTGATGCAGTGATCCCATACAGAAACTATTGCACATCGAGGAAACTAAGTACAACCTCAGTGACGTCAACAATTCATGTGGAATTGATCCAAAAAACAGTGGTGGTGATCTGGGCTGAGTACACTACACGCTGCTAAAGCTGGAGAGAAGAAGAGTGGGAGAGTACCATACCCTGTTAGAGATGCTGCTAAATATAGCAGCTGGCTGCATCACAAAGCAACAGAGAATGGAGGACATTCTTTCACTGCTCTATAGTTTAATGTTATGTGTAATTTAATCACAGAAAATTAATGATTGATCAGTTCTGAGTAGGGCTTTTAAACAATAAGGGAATGACATTAATATTGAAAGGATTGTTTTGTTGGTTTTCTTTGCTACAGGGAGGTGATCCATTTAACCATGCTCTTCAGCACACTGACATTTCCAGCTGTATTTATAACTATTGTTTATCAATGCAGAAGGTGTAAAATTCTATTCTTTCCTAACTTTGTTGTCAGACTACCCTAGGAATAGGAGAGAGAGTTTTTAATATAAGATACATTAGAATATTATCAGCATTTAAAATAACTTCTCTCATTTATTTTGTAAATTTCCATGGGAATTTAAGATTTTGAATTTTGTGAATATTTAAATATATCATCTTTTATGGGGATTATTTATTGGAATTAACCAGAAATTGGGAGTAAATTTCAATTAACGGATGGTGTTTTTTTATTATATTTTACTAAAAAGATTTTTTCCCCAACTATATTTAACATCTCTGTTAAAGCTGATATCCGGAGTTTCTGAGAAATGTGTTTATTTATGATTCTTTTAAAATGCGAAAAAATACCTTTATTATGGTCTACTGCCGGTGGTCATTCATATACAATAATGTATATAAGTCCCTCCTTCGTCCTATAGACCCCTATACAAAGGGAATCGATCGCCGAGTGCACCCAGCCAATAGGCTTCGATTTCCTGTTTTTGAGACTGTCAGTCAAAGTGAATGTGGAATTGTGCACGGAAACACGTCCACGCGTCACAACAGCAAACAGGTAAATATGATTTTGGCTCTTACCTGACCCATAGACCCATATTAATGCTATCAGATGCGACCATATGTTCTGTGATGTGCGTGCAGAAAAGTAGAGGCGTGGCTTCTGGTAAATTGGGAGAGGCAGTGGGAGGAAGTGTGGCTGTTTAGGGCGGGACATCGAGACATTTCTCAGAAACTCCAGATATCAGCTTTAAGGAAAAATCTTCCATTTTGAAATTATGAAAATTCCTGCAATTTTGCAATCCTGGTTGAAATTGTATGTGTTTTTTTATTATTGTGTTACTGTTAATAGACGCTAGTTATTTTAAATTCCTAATTTCCGGTCAATTCCATTAAATGATTTCCATGAAAACTTTAGATTTTTGAATATTCCCAAAACTACTGATCGTAAATTCCAGTATAATTGATACAAATACTAACTTTTATGCAATACACACCAAAAGTGATCCAATAATTCCACTTTCATGAAGACAAGGTTAAAATTGTCTTTTGTCCTGTTACAGTAGGTTATTTTTGTCAGAAAAGTAATAAATGTACTACAAATGAGTACCTTTTTCTGTGCTAAAGCCAAATTAGTCCTTCTTCCTCAAACCACCAAAGTATTCATTTAAAGGGAATTTGTATCACATTAGCATATAAAGTGACTGAGACCAACACCACAGGAAGGAAGACTTCCCAGTAGGTTTCAAGTCAGTGCCAATATAGTATTTTAGGTACAACTTTTGCTCACAGAGACCCCTGTGTTGTCTTAATATCTAGAATAAACAGACTAAAGATTTATCTGCATTTAATGTGCGACATTAGGGAAACGTATACAGTTTCCAATCAAACATTATCTTCTTGCATTAGCTGGTTTAAGATTCTCAAACAAAGCAGTAATGAGCATATAATGGCTTTGAAGAATGGGCTTCATTCCTCAGCGGGGAACTCATAATAAAAATACTTTAATAAAGTTACAGATATGCTCGGAACAAACGTTATCAGGGAACTTACTATGTGCTGAGGTAGAATTCATTAATGCAGATATTAGGATTCATGTCATTGCTGAATTTTGAAGAGTTTCAACGTTAGTTTGTCAATTTTAAAAGTTCTAAGAACATATATACTGTATATGCAGATATTTTTTTTTTACAATTCCTCCTGAAACGCTTACATTGGTTAAATCTTGAAATATAGCGTTAACAAGCGTAGCTTTCTGGTACAATGGTTAGCCTGGCATTGGTTTGCATGTTCTCTATAACGTGTATAAGTTTACTTTTCAAAACAAAAGCTTCTCTTCTTGTCTTCCATTAGTTTTTAACGCTTTTGTAAATAGGGCTCTTGTTTTGAAGTTAACCAAACGTTTTGTCAGCAGCACAATGGCAAGTCTCCGAAAATCTCAAGAATTTCAGCATGAAATGTGTTTACGTGAGTTTCATGGATGAAATGACCACGTGTTGATATTCTACTTGGTCACTTTCTCGCTTAAAATGTTTCCAGAACTTTCAAAGGTGGCGAATCATTAATGATATTTAGCCTCAGTGTGCTTCAGGTTTTTGTAGGTTTTGAAATGCATCTTGGGAAACTTGGAAGTATACTTCAGTGGAAACGGTCGTCATCCTAATCCTCCAAACCACACTTATAGTCTATAGTAGACAGTAGAGATGTCCCGATACAACTTTTTCATTTCCGATACGATACCGATACTGCAGCCTTGCGTATCAGCCGATACTGATATTGATCAGATATCAGCATGAATCATACATACTTTTATTACTTTTTTTTTTCTTTGATAAAAAACAGAGAACAGAGAACAATAGTCAGCAACAGTAGGTATGAGAAAAACTGACCTATTTCTTATTAACCAATTGGTTACATCATTTTTAAACTTCAGCATAATATTTACTGTATTCTACAATTGAATAAAATAAATAAAAAATTAATTGCAAAATTAATTGTTTTCAGGCTGATATCAGACCGATGTCGGATCGTGACACGCCTAGTAGACAGTATTTACTCATTGAGTTTGTAGTGCATAGTACAGTGTGCCATTTTGAACACACAGTAAGTGTCTCTACCATGTGGTTTTATTATCTTATCTTTATTCAAGAAAGAAGAAAAGCCAAAAGCTAGTGCTGATCTCATTTCTTCTGTATATAAAGTGTCCTATTTACCTTTGGCTCCGAAATGAAAGATGAATCTGTAAAGCAAAGGACAGAGAGGGAAACTGAGCGAGTCAGACAGTTATTAGTGCAGTCAAGTTGATGATACCTCGGCCTCAACATTTCTGAGACATTTACAGTCCAAGATTCAATCTGGACCACAAGAATCAATCTGACAACCGCCCTGAGAATATCAAACATGTTTGATATTTGCAGCCTTCTACGAGGTCCTGAACTGCTGTGTTGATGTGCGGAGAAGTACAAAGACTGCAGATATAGTCCAACATTTATACAGAAAAAAAAAAAAAGGAGCTTAGCTCACTTCTACTGTTGTTAGAGATAAGAGCAGGTTCAACCAGATTAGAGGCCCTGGTGTCAGAGAGATATAACGAATCAGGCTGTAAACAAAAAAAAAAAAAAAAAAAAAAAAAAAAAAACAGCAACAGAGTAATTAATTCCATTTGCTTTATCTTTCGTCTCAGCTTTTAAAGTCCTGAAAGCTAGAAAATACGTAGCTTTATTCCACACTTAAGCCATATTACTTTTGATAATCGTAATGTAATCAGATCGTCAACTCATGTAAAAGGAAGTTTAGAGTATTATTAATATATAGCACGTTAATGTATAAAAGTATTTCTTTCTAATTATTATTTTTATTAGTAATACACTTTGGTTTATAGTGGGAAGGGTAAGGGTGTAAGAAATAAAATTGTTTGGGGCGATATGTAGTGATATTTCACCGTGCGATTATTGTTTAAAAAAAAAAAAAAAAATTTTTATTGCGCCAATATATATATATATATATATATATATATATATATATATATATATATATATATATATATATATATATATATATAGCATGTAAACGCCAGTTGTCAGTAAATCACATCAGACCTTGTTAAACTACCTCACTCCTCAATGCATTTTAGCGCGAAAGTTTATTTATTTTCATAAAATATACTGGGCACTTTTATACATGTATGTGGTTACTACATACACTATATGATTTGACAGTTTGATAAACATACCGCTAGGCCTGGGCAATATGTTTCAGTATCGCCTATATGGATATATTTTTATTTAATAGACATATATTTTTTTATTAAAATACTAATTGTCTGAGTCGCTGCTTTCTCTACTTCTCGAAACAGCATGCAAACCTCAGTTAGATGGATTGCTGAGTGCGTCCTAACCCCTAAATGAACCACACAACAGAACTCACTCACAGGTGCTGTCTTTCATAGGAAAAAAAAGCCAAATCTGGCACATATTTTGCTGCTGTTTGTTAATAAATGTGCCTGTGTGGCAATTTTCACCAGCAAATTTAACCCAGAATTGTCTTTCTGGTAAGAGCTTTTTGAGTTAAAAATATTGCGAGTTATAATAATAGAATATACAGTATTATATAGAGATATGAATTTTGATCCATATCGCCCAGCCCTACATACCTCTTGTGTTTGATATTGGTACTTGAATTACCGTTTGTTACCATTTACTTGTTCTCGCAAGTTAAAAAAAAAATGAAATCAATTGTATTTCATACCATTTTGTACTTGTGATGGTTAAATTTGTAATTATTGATATTGCGATATATATCTTATTGTTTAGTACCGGGATACATGGACATACATGTACATACATGACATGGAAATTGTATGGTCTCGTAATATTCATGGCAATGCACACCCTTAGTGAAGAGCAAACAACTGTTGTTCATGTTTTATCTTTTTTCTGGTAACTCTATGGTTGAAATGCTTTCAAATTGTAGATGAGCTCAAAATGCTGGCAGGAAAAACACCACGCATCACAAGTGGAGAGTGAGAAAGTATTTTGGGAATCGTCGGAGTGCCCTGTGCTTTCTAAGCCACTGTCGATCAGGAACTTTGTGGATGAGAAGCTTTTTCACACAATTATAAAAACGTAGAAGCTGTAAAAATCTGTGGCTTCGGAAAATGATGGGAAAAAAACATTTACGATATCCATAAAAAGTAATAGCTATGTGGTGCATTTTATTTGAAATAAGTCTCTCCTTAGGGGTGTTTTTCATGTCTTTAACTCTACTTATTCAAATGGAGGGAGGCATGATGTGAAAAGGACCGACCTAACAAATAGCAGGGTTGAGTGGATGTGCAGCATAACCTCGGGGGGAGTGAGGGGGGCAAAGGAGAAATAAACCATAGTGGTACCCAACTTAGGGTGAGACTAGCATTGCTTTGTGGATGGATGAAGCTAAACTTGGCCTCTTGTCAGTTTCGAGAGCACACGGGGAGAGAAAAAAAAACGAAACCCTCCAATTGAAGTGGGAGATTAAAGGGAATCTAAATGGTTTTACTACCGTTCTACATTTTGCATTAGTTGTTGAGGTTATTAAAAAAAAAGAAACCGAAACCCTTTGTTCCTTGTGGTACGTGACAAAAATGCAGACAGCTTTCAATTACACATTCAGGTAAAAGGTGAGGCAAGGACAGGTGTATTCTATGGCAGTGTTTCTCAAATGTGGGTACGTGTACCCTTAGGTCTAGGGATGGGAATGGAAAACCAGTTCTCCACAATTTGTGTATTTTTGAAAATCTGGAGACATTTTTTGCGTATTCTGTCTTGGTGTTTTTGTTGTTTTGTAATTTTTATCTCATTTCGTGTTGCCGTTGTGTGTGTTTGAGTCATTTTGTGTATTTATGTAATATTCTTTGTTTTTTAGGTGATTTTGTGCATTTACTTTAGGGCAGTGACGTGCCGTGAGCACTAGGGTTGTCAGTCATCAATTCCATCATTATGCTCTGTAGTTGTTTTTCACAGTATTTTGAGGAAAATGTTGTGGTCGTAGTCAGACAAAGGGGGTACTTGAGCCAAACAAGTTTGAGAACCACTGTTCTATGGTGTATAGCAGTGGTTCTTAACCTTTTGAGTGATAACACACATTTTAAAGAACCTTTTTTGTAAATAAGTGGAAAGAAACAGTATTTAGTGCAGTGGTTCCCAATCTTTTTAGGGTCGTGACCCTATTTTGATATCAAGAATTTCTGGCAACCCCAAATAATTTTTTTCTAGAATTAGTTTCTGATCATTTTTTATCTCAGGTATTTTGAGAGACACCGGTGTGTATGTTGACAAAAAGTTTGAAAAAGTGTGTTTATTATTCCACCACGCTCCACCTGGGGTCGGGGGATGACAGATTTTGCACTGATCTCTCATGGCTGTGAAAGTGCTTTGGAGAGATTTGTCTCGCTGTGGTTTATAAATTGTTCTCCCACACACCCTAACCTCCAGGAACAACATTGTTACCACCACTGGTATGGGGTTTTTATTTACCCAGAGTGCACTTTGTGTCAGCTCCATGCAATCTAAAGTGTGTGCCAGGGTTTACATGGACGGTAGATCCACGGCTGCTCTGACACTTTACGTCCGTGGGATGTCAATGTATTGACTATTCTAGCCTAGATATTGGAGTGCTGCTCCATTAAACTAATTGTTTGAGAAGTGGAGAGGAACTCTCAAAGGATAGGCCGCATCAATTAGAGTGTGTGGCACACACGCACGCGCACACACATCCGTGCACTCTCAACTACATACAAGCACGTAGTCAATAAGCACTGGCCTTTGAGTGTTTTTGAATGATTTTTAAAATAGTTGTTTGGACCATTTGGTTCATATGTCAGCAGATACATGGCTATTAATCTTGTGCGTTAACCTTTGCTTTTCGCCCACCCTTCCTCCCACTTCACTCCATCAAAATGTCATCCATGGAGGTTATAAAAAAAAAGAAAATTAATAAATGAATGAAAGTTAAAGCAGAGGGCACTCAAACCTAACCATCCACAAGTCAAATTTTATGTTTTCATGTTAGCTTCAGAAAAATTGTGGATGTTTTTATTTAGTTATGATGGACTGAGCTCGTGTCTAATAGTGTCATTGTGACACTTGTAATAAGATGGGAAAATCTCCCACTCTCTGGATGTGATTATGCCTCTTATGGACTATGGTTTAAATACAGTGGAGTAGTGTAGCAATGACAGAGTATAGGGCAGCACATGGACAGACAATGTTATTTAGAAAATATCCGGAAGGGAAAATTGGATTTAACCTTCACGCAGCATTTATTTTAAAACTGGACAGAATTTTACGCTTGCTTGGATATTAGGTTCAATAACGTTTTATATGTTATGTGAAGGGCAAAAATAAATCAGTTAACTGGAAATTATATTTGGAGGATAGTTTTATTGTTTTCTGATATCAGAATGATATCACTTTTATTGCTTTGGTCGCTCTAGCCCATGGTGAGGGCAAACAATGCTTGCTCTAATGTTGCAACTACATTTTTTTTTAGTGAAAATAACTAGACTACGACTAGCTAAAAAAAAAAAAAAAAAAGATATAATATATATACATGTTAGGAAAACTACATCAAAATATATTTATATTTTCATGAGCTAATAAAAACAATCAAATCAGAACTCGTGATCATTGGGTCTTATGCATTAATCACATCAAATCTGCCTGTTGATCAATGGTAAATTCATTTTTAATAAATGCATAAACTCTAATGCTGTATATTTTAGTCGACTATATGTGGATCAGATTTAATTGACTGAAATGTTTTTTTTTTTTTAAATATTTAAACTTGTAATACAAAAATAAGGTCCTAATATCATGAAAAATATAAAGTTATGATTTAAAAAATATTGTTATAAAGTTGTAATAAAATAAATATATATATATATATATATATATAAAGTTGTTATATTATAAAAATAATGTCTCCAAGATGCAGCTGCGTTAGGGACAATGCAGTTGGATTAAAACCATACTCTCATCACAGCGCTTTAGTTGACTAAAACCAGACTATAACTGAAATTTTGACTAAAAATAAGTTGCATTTTAGTCATAAAAATACATCAAAATTTGCTGTCAAATTAAGACTGCTCAGTGGAATAATAGAAAATTGACAAATGCTATATTTGTGCAGTTTAGGGATTTAAAGCAGAGGTTCCCAAACTATTTAGCCAATTTTTCAGGTCAACATAATTTAATTTAAAATTAAAATGAATCAGAATCAGAAATACTTGAATAATCCCAGGATAACATTACTTTCCTTACAGTGGCTACACAGTAATACATTATTGCAAGGAATTAATTATAGCTGGAAGAAATAAAAAAAAAAAAAAAATACAAAACAAGGTACATACAATGATCAAAATGTAATCATAGAGTTAAAATAACATACGTATATAATGTAAACAATTTAATGTGTGAATAAATGCATGAAAGTATACAGTATATACACGTTAAGTCTATTATAATCTCCGTATTGGAATATAAATAGAGGAATGGAGCTCCTCATGATTAAAATACCTTTCATATTAAAGTTGCTATGAAGGGAAACATGTATGACACTGAAGATATTACAGTATAAATCTGTAGCTGCACGCATGAAGAACTGCCTTATTGCATCCAATTCAAAATAGGCTCATTCTGATTAAACGTCATTGCTCTGAATATAATGTTCAACTTAAAGACAAGTACGTGTGCACTGTTGCCAGGGCTGTGTCGTCTTTATGGAGAGAGTGATGAAAAGAAGAAGAAATAGAAAGAGACGAGAATATTTGCTTCTCCTGAAGAAAATGCAAGTGAGGATGCAGGTGCAGACCTACGCCACATTGCATTAGCTTACTATGAGCATATGTTAGCATTAATATTAACAAGCATTGACATTGGCAACTATGTTAGCTAGCATTAGCATTAACAATCAGTAACATTAGTATTGACTAACATTAGCATTAACATTATCATATGTTAGCATCAATGATTACATAGCTAACATTAACATTATCATATGTTAGCATTATTGATTACATTAGCATTAACTTTACTGAGCTTAACCTTAACAATATAATATGTTAGCATTATCATTAATGATAACATTAACATTAGCTAGCATTAACGTTAGCTAGAATCAACTTGTATTAGCATTAGCTAGCAGTAATATTTGCATTAGCCAGCATTAACAATAAATTTAACCCAACTTTTGCATTAGCCTAAAGTTAGAATTAGCATTAGCCAAGCATTCGCCTACCATAAGCACTAACCTACCATTATCATTAGCCTAGCATTAACCTAGCAATAACATTAACCTAGCATGAGCATTAACTTAGTATTAAACAAGCAATAGCTTAACATTAGCAATACGGTTGAAGAGTTAAACATGTTAAGGTGGAATGGTTTGTATTTTGTTTGCAAAGACTTTAAATGTAAAGTAATACCTCAAAAAGGTTAAAAGTTACAAATTATAAAAGTACAAGCATAAATCTTGGGAACTTTCTGAACGTTTTTATAGCTTATTTATATAAAAAAATCCACGTAAATATTGAAACTCAAAAGTCATGGTTCAGATTTATGTAACAATGCATTTTGTGACTTGAGTTACCTTGAAATCTTCCATTAAAACGTTGCTGCTCTCATAAAGAGTATGATATGTCTGCTGCTTCATTTTCCAGTCTGTGAGACTTGTTTTAACAGCGTGGAAAGAACAAGTAAATGTCTAACACTCCTTTCAATGGCGGGCTCCACTTAACAGCCTAAAGTTTCAAAAGAAGCCTTTGTGTGAATGCTGTTAAAACACTGAGCTGCTCTTGTAAAGCACTTTGCTGCTGCATGTATTTTATGTAACTAATCAGAGGAAACAGTAAATGACAGCCATCCTGCTGAGTGGTTCTCTCACAATAATACACAAAAGATTGTTTTATGACAAAACCTTGTAGAAAATATTATAAAATTATCATTCAGCGTGTACTAGATGATGTGATTATGATAGTAGGAATAGTGGAAAAATACTGAAAGTATGATGACAAAAATGAGAATATAAAGGAAAGTCTGTGCTACAGTAGGGCATGAGCCAATATTTAATAGTTCATCTCAGAACAGAAAAACTTGTTTAATGCTAACTTTTGGGGTGATAGAATACATTACACAAAGGGAAAATAATAATCAAATAAATGAAGTAAAATTACAAAGACAAGTCTTTTCACAAAAGACAACAAATGATGGCAGTAGAGCAAAATTATTTCTTTGGCTACACTGGCTAAAAAATATTTATTTTTGCCATAGCTAACCTTTGCTTTAGAAAGCCCTTAACAGCTACAAAGCTTTTACACACTAATCAATATATTCTACATTTTCCAATATTGTTAAATATCAGAATTATGGCTTTCCATTAAACAATACATTTAAAATGCTACAGTTTCATGTACCGCAATCTTTTGGTTGCAGACTGAATCATGAGGTTCTTGAATAGCCACTTTAATGTAGTCGTCTTATTTAACACCCTACAACTGAAAGCAAAAGGCCAAATAATGTATTACAATATTAATCACTTACATGACAATCCATGATTGAAGAAAATAGCTTGGCTGAAGAGAGAAATTGCTACTTGTACAGATACTGCACGTCTGTCTTGATCTGCTACTTGCAGTTTCTATTAATACTGTTAATATCCTAAAGTTGCATGTGTGGCAGCATGGGGACTGTGTTTGTGGTGGGCCTATTTACCTGAGGGCGTGGCCTAATTACTGATCGCTAACACCTGGGAGCAGTAACGAACCTCTCTCTCCCTCCATGATACACTGGTGCTGTTTTTAGTGAATTTATTTTTACACCTCACACGCTTTTCGCTGCTGTGAACGCAGCATTAGTATGAGTAGTACGTTAGTATGCCATTTCGAACACGGCCTAAGATTTTAGTCTACTAAATCTGTTTGAAATATAATCAACTCAATTAAAAAGTATGGAGCCCCTAAAGGGACAAAAGTAATTTTAAACCCTAACCCTAACCCTACGTGATATTAGTATTGCGTAAGCAAGCACATAAAGATAATTGCTCACCCTAACCCTAAACCCTAAGGCTGAAATAAAGCTTTACTAGATCCTCTAACATGATAAACTCCTTACGAGCAGAGTATGCAGCCTGATGACTGATGTTTAACATGTGTGCTTCAAACCATTACGTGCTAAGTTTTTGTTCACGTGTTTATACTGTTCCCAGTGAAGTATAGTTCCAAGTTTCCCAAGATGCATTTTGGGTATACATTACATACAGTATACATCCGGGTATTTCTTGTGTACTCAATCTTTTCATACTATCTAATGTGAATGCACTACATACTAATTTTGACGTCAAACTTAGTATGAGTAGTATATTAGTAGTACATTAGTATGCCATTTCAAACACAACCTTTGTTTGTTTGGTTTTTCGTTACTTACATTCTGGGTTTAATAAATAAGGAAATACCTTTTTTTAGCACAAAGCCTATTATGTCATGGGCTGAGATCCATGTTGTGACTCATGAATTCATTAAATTAAAAAATATATATTACAAAAGTCGTTATTCACATTATAGCTATATAATAACGATGACTGTAGTTGTTTCCATTGACCTTGTTAAATGTATAACGTTTGAGACTGGAAGAATTGGAATAATTACAAAGGTCACAAGCCGCAATGAGCCATGATGGCCCTCTATTTATGATCATATGCTGCCTTGCAAAATGGAGCTTTAGCTGTGTGGCCTCGTGAGACAATTACAAGACCTCTTCAGGCATTATTGTGAATTGTTGCTTGTAACGCAATAATCTTCTTTAGGAATCACAAGGGAAATGATCATTAAGAAATCGTCCTCAGTCTATCTCTCATGCAGGAGGAGATGCACTATTTTTTCAGTGTGTCTTGGAGGTGTATAGCGGCACTGTGTGTGGCATGCACAGTGTGCCCCAGGAGACTGAAGTACATATGTTACAGTTAAAACATCTACTTAAGCACTTTTCAGTGAAGTGCAATAAGCTGCTAATACGCCCCTGCAATAGAGCAGGTTGATGTTGATGATGTTGGAAGGGCAAGTCAGCCTTCAATCATTCTCTCCCTTTAACTGTTAGCCAAAAATTTGTATTTATTAAAATAAAAAAGAATGTGAAAGGGAGCTACATCTGTCCCTGAAGGCATCACTGGTGGATCAGAAAGAGTTTAATCCACCCTGTACATGACTCTTTTTCAATTGATTTATCAAAACACTGGCCTAAAAAATATGAAATTCAAATGCTTGTGGCTGACTAGATTGAATTTGCACTTATATGATAGTAGGGAAAAAAAAACAAGCTCCCATGAGAAATTTCCTGCGCAATGGTATTATTACTTTTTCTTTCGAATTGGTTATTCAATTGCGTGTGTGTGTGTGTGTGTGTGTGTGTGTGTGTGCGTGTGTGCTGCATGATTTGCATTGTGTCTGGTTTTTGCAGAGATGGGAGCAGGAGTGTGGACGTGTGCTGCGGAGATGAAATGATTGTTTTAATGATCAGCCTTGATTAGGCACCAAGAACGGAGGCAATGCAATTCCAATGAGCTGCATATATTTAAATGCTTATAGGGTCATAACATTCCAATATTTCTTTATCTCATTAGCTCTGATAATTGTAGTTAACAATTAAGAGCTCAACCCCAATAAGAGGCAGTGAAAGAATGGCATCCTCTATTACATAAACTATAGGTCATATTTCCCAGTCTAACAGTTCCTGCATGACACTGGGAATTTAAAAAAAATCACAAATAATAAAATAATGTGCTTGAAGATTATTAGTAAAGGTTATTTAATTCTAAATAACGTCACTCAAGATATAAATATTGGTAGAATTAAAGCGAAGAAGTCTCAATTGTGACTTAAAATTGATAGAAAGCATATAGATTTTGGGTACTATTGAATAATTCTGGACTTATCATTGGTTTTTAAATACATACAAGTGTTTATTTTTTAGAATTTAGTTGAACAAATTTGTAAAGATTTGAGGTTTTTGGATATTGTGAAAGAGTTGTAGACACTTTGTTTTTGTCTATCGAATGTATTTAAAAGAAAAATAAGATTAAAAGAGAGAATGCTCTTTAACTATTCAACCTTGTCATGGTTTTAAAAAATGATTTTTATGGTATTGTTCTTGTCTCGGCCTTGGTCTTGATTCAGTTTCAACTCCCAAAAGTCTTGGTCTTGTCTTAGTCTCAGTGTGTTCTGGTATCGAGCAAGTCTTGGGTTGTGTTTGAAATGGCATACTAACGTACTACTCATACTAGAGATTGAGTATGTGAGAAATACCCGGATGTATACTATATCGGGACATTTTTGCAGGGTGGACACACTAGTCATACTCAACTGCCCCATGATGCATTGCGAGCGGAACGTAAAATCGTCCTGGGACAGGCTTCAAGCTAAAAGTCAAACATCCCCTTTTCAAAACAAAAGCATCTCTTCTTGTCTTGCATTCATTTTTTGACGCTTTTGTAAACAGGGCTCTTGTTTTGACGTTAACCGGAAGTTTCGTCAGTAGACCCAATGGAGGGTCTCTGAAAATTGCAAAAATGTTGGATTGAAATGTGTTTCCGCCAGTTTTATTGATCAAATGACCTCGTGCTGATATTCTACTTTGTAATTTTCTCACTTAAAATGCTTTCAGAACTTTCAAAGGTGGAGAATCAACAGAGATATTTAGCCTCGGTGTGATTCAGGTTTTTGTAGTTGTAGGTTTGAAATGAATCTTGGAACACTTGGAAGTATACTTCAGTGGGAACGATCATCATCTTAATCATAGTATATAGCAGTGATTCTTAACTGGTGGGTCGGGACCCTAAAGTAGTTCACAGATCTGTACTGGGTGGGTCGCGGAAAGCTGGCTGAAAAAAAAAACAAAAACTTAATGTCTGTCATGTGTGACTTGTCTTTTATTTTGAAAGAAACTTTTCTTTTGACAGACATGCTGTGAAAAGCATGCTGCACAGCAAAATATATAGATTTATGTTTTAAAAAAGATTATATATGCATGTTTGGCGATGGGTCGCGATTTGATGACCGAGGCAAAACGTGGGTCCCAGGGTGAGACGAGTTGAGAACCCCTGGAATATAGTATATAGTAGACAGTATGTATTCCTTGAGTTTGTAGTGTATAGTACGGAGTGTGCCATTTCAAACACTGTCTTGGTTACTGTGGCCTTGAGTACAACACTGTCAAGTTCAATGAAGTTGAGCAAAAGTTCAAAAGTATTTATTAAAACAAAAGTATTTAGCCTTTTTAGTACCATTATAAAAAAAAATGTTATGTAAGTAATTATAATAAATAGAATGCAAAACGTCTCATTTCTCTCAGGTTACTCAGAAGATATACCTTTAGGATAAAACTACAAGTTAAAAGAGAATGCATGGAGAAAAAAAAAGAATATCTTTCTCTTTGGTCATAGAGAAACTAAAACAAATTGCAATAGTAATTTAATACCAGTAAAATAAAAGCAGAATGCTATGTTTATCAGTGGTGACTGGCTTGGCCCTGCAAGCTTAGTAAGTGTTGAACAAGCACTGTTTTTGGCACGCAGACTATTTAATGTTGAAAAACTGATTAAAGTGAAAGCTAGGATTTATCCCTTTGTTATGAGGTAAAGCCAAGCGTGGATCAAGTTGGCAAGCAATGAGCAAGCTGTGGCCTAGTGCACTGGTGCACTGGTGCCAAAGATAAAAGTGGTGAAGTATCATTGGGAACAGATATTGTCACTCAGAGATGAGTAACTGTAACTCAACTCAGTATACTACAAGTCGAGGATAATGTGATGGAATTTTGCTTTTGCTTACGTGCTCCAAGCTGGCTGAAAATGTCCGTATTTCAGTGTAAGAATTCAATACCACAGTCGGAACTATTTCAGTTCCCTGGCCAGAGTATCTTCTAATATCTCACATCTTGTAATTATTGAAAATTGGACGATATCAGATGTATTTTGTCGTAAAAATGACTGAACTAGTGGTCTAATTAGCAAATCCTGACATCAGAAGCTTGGACTGGTCTCAATATTGAAAGCTCATCATCCCCAGTGACTCCTGGACTGGTGGCAATGGTTGATCACCAGTCTTTCCCTAAATAATTATCAAATAATCATCTCTCTTCTATCTGATTGTTTCTCCTGGAGCGATGCTATGTTGGGCATTCATACATCTTCCTTTGTTAATATTTACATACTCTCTCTCTTTGCTTCTGTCTCTATACCTGTCTGCCTACCAATCTGTCTAACTTAATAAACATGTGGTATGTTTTTATTTTTTTTTTTACTTATGTGGCATGTAACTAAACCACTGGGGAGTAAAAATCATGCAAGGTTTAGTTCTAAAGGATCTTAATCATCATGACTGACAATTTACTTGATTTTTTTAATGCAGTTTTTACAATTTGATATATTTATTCTGACAGATTTACTTTTTCTACACCTACATGAGTTCAATCACTTTATTCTATGTATTTGTTTTCCTGTCAGAAACTTAGAAAGTATGAAAAGCCAGAAATGAAGATGATACTTCAGAATGACCAATTCAATAAGAAATTCAACCTTTCCCCAGAGAACCTATGGTATCTACCATGCTTGGAATGTTTTAACCAAAAATACAGGGTTTCTTAACCTTGGGGTCGCGACCCAATGTGGGGTCGCCTAGAAATAAAATGGGGTTGCATTAAATGTCTTTTAATAATACAATAAAATAAAAAAAACGGATCAAAATTGTATTGTTTTCTTTTTTCAAAAATTTGAAAATTCAAAATTTTTAGTTATTGATTTTGCACATTGAAAAAAAAAAAAACATAATATCACAGACATAGTGCAGGAAGAGGCAGAAAACTCAAAATTTTAATAAAATGGTTTCGCATGAAATGTCATTTATTATACATATTTTTTAAAATGATTAAAAAAAAGTAACATTTTTTAAACGTTTTTGTATAGTTTTGTTTAAAAATGTGAAAAAAGAAAAAAATATTTTATTTATCAATTTCACACAATAAAAAAAATAAAAATAAACAATACATATTATCACAGACATATAGTGCAGGAAGAAGCAGAAAGCTCAAAGTTTTAGCTTAAATAATACATATTTTTTTCAAATAAAAAAACACATAATCTCAAACAACTGTATTATATACTTTCCCTTTCTAAAATATAAATCTAGCTAAAATAGTATAAAAATATCTGAGCTGGCGCTTATTGTTACATTGTGCGTTGATACTGGCCACTCTGTATTTGTAACACAATAGGGATGTAACGATTAATCGTAAGGTAGTTAAAAATCGATTCATAGGTATCACGGTTGATATCGATTTTCTGAAAATTGAATCGCAGTACTTTTTTTAAACAGCAGAGGGAGCTGTATATTTATCCTTCTCTTGTCCAAATACTGAGGTGGACAACAAGTGTAGGCGGCGGGCGGAGTCTGCTAATACTTTCTTTCTGGCCGCCTTCTACTCTTAAGTATGTTAATAAATGATTCATTACCCCTTTAGCACCGAAATAATTTCTGTAATATTACTTGAATATCTTTAAAAGTCACGTTTTTCTATTAGCTCTGTCTGCTAGCATAGCTTCTCTTCTTCACTGCAAGATATCTGCATGCCAACCAACCACTGGGTTACCAGCGCCCTCTGCTGGTCCAAACAAATATGACGTAAATCAGTGCAATGACGTTTTTTTTTTTTTTTAAAGTCCAATTGTTAAGGCACAAAATACATTTTCAGTTGCACTTTTAAAAAGAAAAAATAACTATTATGCAGTTTTGCATTGTTTATTATAGAACCAGAATTTAAATTTATAGGCTTCATTTTCATTTGTATTATTCCTTTATTTATTTCATTCAAGATTTATTTTTAGTTAAATTGCATTGTTTTGAATAGTTTATCAAGGAATTCTTTTGACAATGAAAAATAAAAGGAAAATAGTACCGTATTTTCTAGTTTTTTTCCCCAAAAAAAAAATTTGTCTACAGTCCCATTTTGTAAAATAAATCGTGAGAGAATCGTATCATGAACCCAGTATCGTGAATCGAATCGTATCGGGAGTTGAGTGAATCGTTACATCCCTATAACACAATATAAACAAACATGATCAAAAAAACTAATTTTCGAGAAAAAAAGTGTCTGGGGACGCCAGACATTTGTCATATCAAAATGGGGTCACGACAAGAAAAAGGTTGGGAACCACTAGATTAATATATAATACACTGAAAATGAAACACCTTGGATGTCAAAAGTCTTGGTGTAATGTAGACTTTATTTACTAAGATGAAAAATATTGTCTTTATTTGTATCTAAACTCTACACTATTTAAGATTCATTAACATGAACATTTTTGTTACCTTCCTCATCCTGGTATTGCATCATCTAAAATACATTATTATCAATATCTTCTATTAGATGTGGCAGCTTTTTGTAAAACCAATATCATTGCAGGAAACGGCTTTAAGTGGCAATTCCATCTTATTAAGCCCCTGTTAATTAAGTGTCACTTTATAGGTCAAACATAAACACTTGAGTATGATTAAACCCGGGTCGAGCAGCCGTGTGAGGCCGCTGAATGAGCATAAACATGACAGTTTGAGAACAAACACGGGGCGGAAACTGTGTTTCACCACTCATTGATGATAAATGAGGTCCAGACAATATTACCTGCCTTATGAAATGGGGGCGTACACGGATAGACCTAGTCTGTGCATTCCGAATAAAATTTGTCACATTTAATAGGAGAGGCAGTATACAATTTCAACCCTAGCTTTATAAAACATCATGTTATCGTAATACAGTTTGCATAGTAAGTTGTAGTTTAAAGTAATAAATCTATAAAGAGTAACTAAACCCCAAGGTCTTGGTTGATGTGCGTTGAGGCTGGAAATGTAAAAAAAAAACCTTGATAATGGACGTGGCTCCTGGAGCAGTTAAGACACGCCCAGTCTATACTATAACATAACAATCTATGTGATGTTAAGTACCTACTCCAGTGGTTCCTAAACTTGTTGTGCCCAAGGCACACCAAAGGACAAGTAAAAATCTGAAGGGACACCTATTGTGCAAATTAGCCTTTACAACGTCACACATATCATGTACAATATCTGTAAATGTGCACAATTATATTTACTACTGCCAAATAAAATGTGACAAAGGCAACTATATTACTCGTGAAGTCTATGAATTAATCAGAAAAAAATTTTTTGTTTCTAGCTTGTTTCGTTCTTCAATAATCAGCAGTTGAACAGAGGCAAATTTCACAAAAATCGCCAGTTTGTCACAAAAAGCTGAGAAAAACAGCTTTTTCTGAAAAAACCTATTAGTGACAGTGAAGCTATTTTTTTTTTTTTGCTTTAGGGACACCTCAACATTGGTTTCCTTCTATAAAACTACAAAAACAACACTAATATTGGGCTTCTGATGGCAAAATTATTATTATTTTGCTATCTGGGTCAGGGTTGCTTACTGTATTTTGGCATTCCTCCAAGTCTCTCCCCCCGTCGATCTGCACACACGCAACTTCCTCCTTCTTCGGACATGCCGAGTGACACCGCTTGCCCTGTTTTTTTTTTATTTTTTATCGTTTTCTCTCACCATTGTCACACGCTCCAATAGTCCACTGAGTTCTACACATGCTCTGGTCGAGTGTGCGCTGCTGTGAGCTGGTGGAAACTTCTGTATTAACTCTCGTAGCTCCATTTTCTGTCTCGTACACTCCTTTCCTCTCCCTCTGAGCTCTGCCCATCACGGGTGATGTCTCATTCAAAGGTGCGCATACATGTCGCCTAGGGATGTAACGATTAATCGTAAGGCAGTTAAAAATCGATTCATAGGTATCACGGTTGATATCGATTTTCTGACAATTGAATCGCAGTACTTTTTTTAACCAGCAGAGGGCGCTATTACTTTCTTTCTGGCCGCCTTCTACTCTTAAATATGTTAATAAATGATTCATTACCCCTTTAGCACTGAAAGAATATCTGTAATATTACTTGAATATCTGTAAAAGTCACATTTTTCTATTAGCTCTGTCTGCTAGCAAAGCTTCTCTTCTTCACTGCAAGATATCTGCATGCCAACCGACCACTGGGTTACCAGCGCCCTCTGCTGGTCCAAACAAATATGACGTAAATCATTGCAATGACGTTTTTTTTTTTTTTTTTAAAGTCCAATTGTTAAGGCACAAAATACATTTTCAGTTGCACTTTTAAAAGAAAAAGAACTATTATGCAGTTTTGCATTGTTTATTATAGAACCAGAATTTAAATGAATAGGCTTCATTTTCATTTGTATTATTCCTTTATTTATTTAATTCAAGATTTCTTTTTAGTTAAATTGCATTGTTTTGAATAGTTTATCAAGGGATTCTTTTGACAATGAAAAATAAAAGGAAAATAATACAGCATTTTCTATTTTCTATTAATTTGTCTACAGTCCCATTTTGTAAAGGAAAAAATCGTGAGAGAATCGTATCGTGAACCCAGTGTCGTGAATCGAATCGTATCTGGAGTTGAGTGAATCGTTACATCCCTAATGTCGCCTATTATTTTGCCATCTGGCTCACAGATTTACTGTATTTTGTACACACCAGTGTACAAAGTGTACATGAATCTGGTGCCTGCCCAAAGCAAAGTAGCAATGCTTGCTTTCATTGTCATTGTGTGACAAAGAGAATAACAAATACCTAATTACTTAAAAGGTGAGGAGAAAAAATCAAACGCTTCCATGGAAATGTTCCAAATGAAAGGCCTTGTTGAGTTTAGACAGAGGTGAATCCACATTGAAGGATCAGGGCCATCTTGGAGAGTGTTTCTGGTCAGCACCTACATGATTAAACTCGTTTAAAGTTGTGGTTTGATTAATGTCAGACGTATGGCCTTGTGGGCACAGTTGGGATGGACTGTAAGCCAACTCATTTACCAGCCAACTGTTCCTACAGATGCATTTCTTGACTGGAATCACAACGTTTAGTCACAGCTGATGGAAAACTGCTTCATTGTGATATTGATGGAGATTTTTTAGAGTAATTACTGGCATTAATAAAGTTTAAGATGAACAGTGTGTTTGTGGGTGTGCGTCTGTCTTTGATTCGTCCTCTGATGGCACCATGTCACCCATTTAGCAGTAAATGACCAGCTGTTTGTTTATCAATGGATTTCCATTGAAATGCGATGTGCCCGCGGCTGCGGCTAATTCTACTCATTATAGGTTGTTACTGTCAACTTAACGGCAGTGACCAGCAGCAGAACAAGGGGAAAAAATTGCTGATTCATGAATTCTCCTGTGCAGCTGCTTCCTGCCTCAATTACATAGAATCAGAAGTTTGGAAATAAATTCAAAGAGCCTTTTTAAAAACATTGGTCTCTTCTCAACCTTTAGACCAGTGGTTCTCAAACTTCATTGGCTCATGTACCCCTTTTCTCTTATTTCTGAATTCAAGTACCCCCTTTTGTCTGACTACAACATTTTGCTCAGTATATATTTAAAAAACAACTATGGAACATAATGATGAATGAATGAGTGATAAAGAATCTCATTTTGTAAATAAGTGAAATTAGATAGTATTTAGTGCCACCTGAATAGATTTATGTTAAAAGGGCCGTATGTAGAATTTTTGTGAATTTTCCACTTTTAAATATGTCTGAAATACCTAAAATCAAAATTTGAGTGTTAAAAAACGTTCTTAGCTGTCATGTCATATGTGTGTTTTTTTTTTAGATTACATAGTTATATATACATTGATAAATATTGCCAACCTGTAGTACCTTTTTTTCCACCGGTTGGGTGAGTATAAGCCTATTTACAGCAGAGCCGTCCCTGAACTAGGCCATCTCTGCTGTCGAAGCCTTTTTTTGTGTCTTTATACAGTTTGATGTAATGTTCACTAGCATCACCGCTGTGTACAAGTCCATAGTTTCTGCTTGTGGTAGTCCGTTAGGTGAAATATACGCCAGTCGGTAGATAATTTCAAATATACGCGCTCAATAAATTGACGTCACTTCCTTTTTCGACTGTTTTTGCTTTGATTTAAATCAATAAAAGAAAGATCACACACAAACAACATTGTTTCTTTATATTTTTTAATAATAATAATAATAATAATAATAATAATAATAATAATAATAAATGCAATATCAAACAATAACAAACAGTAGGATTTTTTCTATTTAAAAACAAAAACAAACCAAAAAAACTGTCACAAGTAATATGCCACCTGGTGGTGGCAGAAATTGCTTGCAAATTCTACATATGGCCCCTTTAATGTTCTAATCAAGAACATTTACATTATCAATATTGTGATTATCGTTTTTAACTAAAAATAAACATGAAAAAACCCATATTTTAATGCTGTCTTTTGTTAATGTTTCACTTTCTCTCTCTCATAAGTACCCCCTGTAGTGCCATCGCGTACCTTCATTTGAGAAACAGATAATGACAATATCAGCCTTATGTATAACATTTCAAGTAAAGTGTAACCAAACTCAATACAATAATTGTTGATGATGTTTCATGTGAAAATCTTCTCTCTTGATGCTTATAAGACCTAGTCACATATTAAATGTTCAGTCGTGGGCCAATTTAGATTATTCTCTATCCTGCCATTAGCTCATTAATAAAGTGTTAGACACAACATGGCTTCAATTCATATTATTGTAAGGAGTCAGTTGTCCAGAATAATTCACATTAGGCTGACCATTATCAAAGTGACATTGTTGCTAGTTAGCCTATTTGTTCAAAGCACCGTGGTCCATGAAATAGTGGGAATAATCATTAGAACTACATTTAGACCACAGCTAATTGCATGGCCGCCCTAATAGCAAACATGGCCAGACTGGTAAGCATCTGACAGCTCTCCAGGGGCACAATGCTCACTCAATTATCCCCCAACTGTTTGTATTTGTAAAGATTTTACTCAGCTGCGGATGATTCTGCTAAGAGCTTGTTAACATTGTTTGTGAGCTTTCTGTCTGAGGCAGCTCTGATTATATTTAGCCTTTGCTTGGGGTGATTCAATAATTAGAGGGTAAGACTGTGTGCCGTGACAGTTTGTATTCTTGCGTTTTTATTTTTTATCCACTCAGGATATTGGGAGCAATTTTGTACGCCAGGTAGCATGCTAACGTGTAATGGATACTGTGAATCATGTGATTTAGCATGGTGCAATTAATCCATACAAGTGTATTAGTATGTTGATGATTTTAATTGATTTTACTGATGATTTTAAATGTTCTTTTTGATTTTAAGCTGTTGAATGTTTTATCGTGTTGAGTTGCCTTGTGTATGAAATGCACTATATCATATTGCCTTGCCTATATCATATTGAGGTAAGTTATTAGATATTACATTTGAATACAGGAAAAAAATTTTTTTATTACTATATAATTTTGGGCAAACTTTTCATTAGGTGCATATTTGGGAAAGAATACTGTATGTTCGGGCACGATACTTACGAAAAATTGTGGTAACACTTTACAATAAGGGTCCCTTAATTAATGTTAGTTTATGCATTATTAAGCATTATGAGGCACACTTATACATTTATTATTATTATTAATAATAATAATAATAATAATAATAATAATAATAATAATAATAATAATACAATTTATTTGTGTTGTATTATTTGTAAAACAAACAGCAGAAACATATTTAGAAAATGCAATACAAAATAAGTGGGTTTTTTGTCAAAGTTGCTCATGTTACGCAACACCTTACTTAATAAACACCACGAGTAATTGATTACTAGAGACGTTATTACATTTGCATTTGACTGATGTAATAATTAATAATAAGTAATGCATACTTAGGGATAACTAATTACATTATGTAACATTTGTTAATGGTTCATAATGTTTTAATGAACTATGTGCAGTAGACTTCATTTAACTGCCTATTAATGTATTAACTGATATGTTAATTAATGTTAGCTACATATAATACTGTTGATAAATGCTTAATAAAGGGACCCTTATTTTAAAGTGTTAACAAAATTTTACCCACTGAAATATCAAGTGTGTTTTGCTTAATAAAGCAGCATAAACCCGAGAACAACTTGTTGATGTCATTTTTTTTTAAAAGTCAATGAAGGACATTAGGCAATACAACAGGAACCATTGAGTTATACCTCAGTGTGTGGTGGATGTGACCCACTTTCATGTTGTCTGTTACCACAAAAAACAAAAAGGTACTAGAGTGGAAAAACCTTCATCATTTAACCCTGTGTTAGATAAAAATTAGGAAGAATTCCACACGGCTGCTACGCTGGTCATACAGCACAGCAAACATGGAAAATTAAGTGAGCTACTGCAACTTATAGATTCCATGATTTTTTTTTTTTTTTGTGGGATAAAACTCATACTGGGCTTAACTTTAGACACGTTAATCCCAAATACCTGCTTTAGGTACTACCACTCACTCATTCCCCCTGTCCACAGCCACCACCATTATAGCTAAGCTTCACACTTGTCACCATACTGGCTTGATTACACAACATAATAAGCACAATGTGTTCTACAACTTCACATCTCACCCACACTGTAAAATAATCTATTGTTCCCCACCCTTTCTATTTCCTTGAGTCTCTCTTCCCTGCTCCCTTTCCCCTCCCCCTCCCCCTAGGTGTAACACTGCTCTCCCTTTTTATATCCTCCCTATAATAAAAGATTTCTTACCCTTCCTTAGGGAGGGCTGGTGATGGTCACAATTAAGCAATAAAATAAATCAATTTATTTTATTGCAATAACAAAACATGCATTGTTGTCTCAATGATTGCACTTTTTGTAGTGTTGACCTTTGACAGCAAAAAAAAAAAAAGATTCCATGATTTTCAACCTCAAAAAGGTGTCCCTAATGACACATTTTGATAAACTTCACTTTATTGTCCATTTGCTGCATGATGTAAGTTTTGTTAACACTAATTCATGTAAATCTACATCTGCTAATTATATCCATAAGCCACTATGGTCACACATACATATATATTCTCATAGAAAAGTTTCATAAAATGTTTATCCTTGTGGGGGAAAAGCTATAATACAAAGACAGCTTCATCAATCAGATGGTGAGAGAATAAAGCATTAGCTTGCTTCTATAGCCTTTTTTTTCTATAAAGGCTTTATCATATTGAACTATGCAGCTGTTGTTCGTCCATTTATTCATTCCTACAAAACTCCGAAAGCTGTTTTCCCTTTGTCTGTTCTTTAATGTCGCTTTTTTTCAAACTTCCTGAAGGAATCAGCCTTAACAGGTCTTTGAGTTGTGCCTCGAGTGACCACTCTGCCGTCATTATCATGAATTCAAAAGAGCTGATTATCCGTAACACAGGGATTTGCAGGCAAAAAGTGACTTTCATGTATATTTCAAACATAACCTCACAAACGCCTTGATAACGCTGTGCAATGCTGCGATTTCTGTTCTTCATCCCCCCCCATGGTCCTTTCAATTACCAGAATTTGCTTTCTGCTGCTGCTGGCGGAATATCATATCAACTCAAGCCCAGCTGAGTCTATGTGGACCTATTTGGAAAGGGATTAAATTAAACTAGCTAGCTACTAACAAAAAAGATGGTACAGAATGCTTATTGGAATTGCACGCAGCAGCTTGACTCGGTAGTGAGCAGCTTGCACAATTATCAGAACATAGATGGAGAGAGTAAAGGGAGGAGGTGAAGGATACTTTGTGAGGAAACCTGTAAAGCTAATGAGGGTAAGGGGAAAAGTTCAGTGATTGAACGAGCAGGAGGAGAGCAAGGATTGACAGCGTTGAGCAAATGAATTCATACCCACAATATGGAAGGCTCCATGAAGAAAAATGATACAGATGATGCGTTGTTGCTATGTCTTCTCATAAGTACATTTTCCTTCAAAAACTCTTCAAAATCCCCAAATCTTATACAGCTATTGGCAGTTATCGTGATTACAGATCCTGATCATGGTACCATGATCATTCACACTTTAAAGGCTGGGGAGAAATGCACATCCCCATTAGTAACCATACTGTAGGTCAGTGTTTTTCAATCTTGGAGTCATGACCTCATCTGGGGTCACCAGGAAATAAAATAGGGTTGCCTAAAAAGTCTAGTAATTGGTAAAATAAAATTGCTCTTTAAAATTCTGTTTTTTTTTCACTTACTATTATTATTATTATTATTATTATTATTATTATTATTATTATTATTATTATTATTATATATAACACATAATTTCAAACAAAAATATTCTGAACTTTAACTTTCTTAAATATATTGTGATTTTAAACTATGCTGTTGTGGTTTTATTATGTACTGTTAAGTGATTTTGGGTGACCTGAAATGGGGTCATGACCCAAAAAAAGTTTGGGAACCACTTCAGTAGGTCCAAATATGGACACCCCTATTTTGTTCAAAAATCACAATTAAATGCACAATCCAGATCCGATCTGATCTGGATGTTGAGTAATTGAGGAACCAACCTGACATTACTGAGTCAAATTTAATGCAAATCGTTCAATTACTAACCAATATATTAATTGTTGAAATTTGGCCAATGATGAAAGATAGGGGTTTTTCAATTTTAGAAACTGATCCAGAATCAGTATATTGATCCGGATCCCCTGAAAAATGTAATGGAATCTTTCATGGCATATGATCTATTTTTGGATAAAACATTTTTTTTTATTTTTTAATAATGATATTTATTTTTTTTTATTGGGGTGAGGTAGTACAAATATAATATGACATTACACATTTCAGTCCCAACTGTATACAGTACCAACAAAACAACATATAGTATATACACACATAGTTCTATAATAATAAAGTAAATAAACAACATTTTTTCAGTAGAATAGGGATACATTAGTGCAGTCACATCTTTAACCTGACTACGGTGCTGAAATAAACCTACTCCATGGTATCCAAAACTTTTCACATTTGTCATGTTCTGATCTTACAGCATATGGAAGTTTTTTCCATTACATATACAGTATATTTTGAACAATACAATTCCAAGCATCAATAGTGGGAATGTCGTCACAAAGCCATTTTCTAGTAATCGATTTATTTGCAGCAGCCAATAGAATATTGCACAAATATTTTTTCACATTTTCCTTCATCTGAACTGGTCTCTTCCCTAAATATAAAGTCAAGTGCTTTTGACATAAAACAGACTGTCTAATTAGCTATTACTGTATTTAGAACTTCATTTATTTTCTCATCATCTATGCATAACTCAGTCGTATGTTGTAATTGACTGACACATTTTACTGTTTGAAAATGTGAAACAATTACTTCATACATTTCTAAATCTTCGCCTCCACCGGCAAATATTAACTGTGGCTTATCGGAGTGTTAACAACCTTTCAAGCAGCATCGTATTAAAGCCAAGTCTGTCTAATGGTGTGAGTGGGTTGGAGGAGTGTATTGTGTTAAAATGACTTTCTGCATAGCGTGCTGCTGACAGGTTTTCTTAATCATCAGCTGATAAAGATGTTAACAGAACTATTGATGGGCCCTAATTGACCATATGGCTGTTTGTCTGGAAATCATCCAGAAAACACACTGTTAAGATATTTACTGGCACACTAGCACACATGCACATGCTAGGATAAACAAAAAAGGGTTTGTTTCTCACCAAAAGCGTCTTAAAGGCAATAATCAGTCTTTATTGCAATCTCTGTTCCTTTTTTATACTCTTGTTGGAGAAATTGCTTTGTTATTAAATTGCTTTTTGTTACCCACATGCATGAAACTACCATAAGTCCCCACCTTTAGGCAATACATTCCTGTTAAAGAGAATTACATCTTACCTTTATTGACACAACTGTAATCACCAAATTTAACAGCCTGTCGCATTTGTTTTGTTTCTTTTTTTTTTTTTAAATATTATCATCATTTATCACGGTCGCAACAGTGATGACATTTGTGTTTGAGAGCTTAGATCAGTGGTTCTCAACATTTTCAGCCCGTGATCCCCAAAATAAAGGTGGTTGAACACAGACACAGGGCCATCTATAAGGGGGAATAAAGGGGAGTACTTTTTTGGGGTCCATCCATAAAGTAAAAATAATGGTCCATTGTTTTATGAATCTATGATAACCACATTTATTTATTTATCTGAATAATATCCACTGTTATCCAGGAAGTTTAGCATTATTTGGGCCATAGTATATAGTTATCTTATAGATGTACATCCTTGTTTTAATCAGAAATATAATGGGTTAAAAGTGACCAAAAATGGTGAAAAATGTGGTGTTTCTACTGGTAAAATGAGTAGGAACAATTAGTTCAAACTGGCAAATAATAGGCATGACAAATCATGAATGAGGTTAAGTTGGCAAAAATAAGCATGAAATATGGTGAGAAGAGGTGAAAAGTGACAATAATATGTCAACATGTGACATAATTTGGAAAAAGTGTTTTATAAGTGCTGAAAATGTCTTGAAATTGAAAACTATGGGCATAAAAGGCTTTGGAATTTGTTGGAGAAGTGGCAGGAATGGGAGTAATGTAGCAAAAATGCATGAATTGTAGCAAAAATTGGGCAAGAAAAAGTGATGAAAATATGTTAAATTATGGCAAGTTTGGTGAGGTTGAAGAAGAAGGGTAAAAATAAGCAAAAATGGGCTGAAATTGTTGGAAAAAATATTCCTAGTTTCTTGAAGGCATCTCGCGACCCCCTCCCAGTGTCTCACGACCCCAAGGTTGAGAATTCCTGGCTTAGAGGGTGGAGCTGTCGCCTACTTATTGTACATGCTGATTTTTTGAAAGGCACCATGAATTATTCCCAGCTACATTAAAAAGAAGTCTTTCATGAGGCTTTAGTCAGTTTTTTGGAAGGGGTTTTGTTAAATTTTCAGAATACAAGGATGCATTAAATGGGCTTAATTTGATTCTGACAGACTGGTCTATAAAGCAGAAGCGGAGGCTAGTTGACGGAGCACTCAGGGTCTTTATGTGAGTGGGAGGACTTGGATTTTCTGCTTCCGTTAGGTTATTAAACAGATTCCCTGCTGAAATGTTCCTCACGGAGATGCCAAATGAATGTTTCTAACTTCAACATCGTACCTAATATATTATTAACTACAAAAATAGATATTTTTCTGTATGATATCCACACTGGAAAACCACAAACGGAGAAGTTATGACTGCTGAGACTACTGTTTATCATGATAAACCATTTCTTGGACATTTAAACGCGATAGAAGATTCAGAGAACTGGTGAAGCTCACATTGACATTTTAACAGCCATCATATCATGAATATCTTCAAAACAGATAGCATCATTCACCTCTAACAGAGTCTCAGAACATTGTTTCAAAACTTTCTGAGACATCTCGCTTTTGTGTTTTATCTCTATAATCCTTCACTTTTATTGGATTGAGCACCAAAGGCACAAACTAAAAACCCTAACATCGATAGTAATAGGTAGAAATAAAGTTTCTCATTTCAAGGTTTTTCAACCACTCATCGGGGCCACAGTAGTACCAATTCTGCTATAAAGTGGAATAAGTGTAGACTTATTTTTGCTCTTTCTTAAATCTATATTTCAAGCACAAAAGATTAGTGAGAAAAGCTGATGTTTTGGCGTAATGAATGTTTTATGTTGTATTTGAGGCATTTTTTTTTTTTTCCGTGGTCCAAAAAAACTGAAGAAAAATACCTTGGGAGGATATGAGGTGGAGCATGCCATTGTCCATTTCTGAGACTGTTCATAAAGCTTCAATGTCCAGGAATGGAGTCAGTATATGGTTGGTAAATATGAATGTCAACAATAGCTGTGTTTCCACCATTTCAACCAAGTATAATTGCACTTTGAACGTGTTTCCATTGAAGGTTGTTGTGGGCAGGAGCCTCGTAACTCTAGCAAAATCTCGTCCTGCGAGACTTCGCTGCAGGACGATGGACGCGCCAAACCTGGTCATGTGACCAGATACATCACATCCTGTGATCTGTAATTGCGGAAAAAGTGTTTCCATCGCGCTTTTGCGATATATCGGAACGTCTGAAAGACCTCCTCATGAAAGCGTAAAAAACTTTTTAGCAATATTTGAGTTTGTTCTTTTTTTATTCATTCAGGTGTTTTCATTAAGGGTGTCCCGATTTGATATAGTTATCGGATATCGACCAATATCAGCCAGAAAAGGAATATTGAATTTTATTGGACTGCATCAGGAAAAAATAACTGAAGTGAACTTGAATTGTTGACTATTGTTCTCAGTTTGAGTAACATCACTTGATCAAGCCTTTTCTAACATCTCACACTACAAAATAAGTAATAAAAGTATGTGTGATTCGTGCTGATATTGTATTGGATCAATGTCGATATCGACCAGTAATCAAGGCTGCAATATCGTTATCGTATCGGAAGTGAAAAAGTTGTATTGGGACATCCCTAGTTTCCATTACCAGTTTTATTGTGCTATTTAGATTTTGCGCATCTCCAATTGTGATAGAAACTCAGTTAGTGTTTGGGGATGGAGGCAGTAATTTGTTGGTAAATATTAATGTCAACAATAGCTGTGTTTCCATTACAGTTTTTCGCGAAATAAAAGCGATATTTAAAAAATTTCAACAAAGTATAATTGCGCATTGAACACGTTTGAATTGAAAGTTGACTCGTAACTCTTGCAAAATCTCATCCATGACACTTCACTGCGGGAAGGAAAATGGACGCTCCAAACGTCCGTATAACAATCCGCATTCCTTTGTTGGTTACTATTATAGCTATAGCTGTATTTCTAGTATCGCGCTAAGAAATGTCTCGGTCTCCTCTTCTGTCCAAATGTATCACGCCTTGTTTTCTCGGAGAGAAGTGGTCATGTGACGTGTACATGCAGAAAAGTGTTTCCATCGCGCTTTTGCGATATATTTCAATATCAAAACGTCTGACAAACCTCCTCATGAAAGCGTAAAAAGTTTGAGTGTTGTTTTTCAAAAATTCCATTTCCAGTTTTTATTGCTCTTTTTACATTTTGCGCATCTCCAAGGGTAATGGAAACGTAGCTAGTTTCTAGGGATGTAGTCGGTAATTGGTAAATATGTAGGTCAACATTACCGTTGACTTAAGATGAAAAGGCAACAGTTTGATAATGTTACATTTATTCACAAGTTATTTCAAAAAGGAAAAAAAAAATATACAAGGGGTTATTGGAGTCAAGAAAAGATTGGGTGAAGATAGATATTAAATTGTATTAAAAACAGTAGTTTTTTACATAAAAAAAAAATGTTCTCTGCTTCCACAGCCGGTGTTCTTGCTCAGCGCGATGCATATTTCTGTCTTTAATCATAGGCAGAATCTCATATTCCTCCAAATAAAATCCTTTGGATCAGCTTAAGGGTTTACTCATCTGTAAAGGCATCATGGAAGAAAGGCATATTTACATTCTCTTAAAAGATATACCTACTTTTATATTAATACACAGGCTGGTTAAAGATTCAAACAAAGAAATATGGCATCCACTCTGTGCCCCTGAGCTATCTTTTTTCCCCCAGTTTACACCAAAACTGATATATTTACTGCCATCTTCATTCCTCTTTGGTCCTTTTGCATTGTTTGTCTCTCATTACCTGTGTTGCTTTCTCTTTAAAGTCTCCCCTTGAATATCTTCCTATTTCATTAATGCAAAACCTCTAATGCTTGCATTCACCTCTTCCTGCTACCTCTATAATTCTGCTCCTACCCAGCCTAAGGGTGCAGTGAGCTTACATTACATGGGGGTTTATGAGCAGATATGCAGCTGGCCTGCTCTGTTATTGCTGCTGACTCTCAAAAAGGTTGAAAAATGAGTAGTGAGCTGCTGGGGTGGAGGAATACAGCTGGCCTCTAATGCTGATGGACCTCCACCTGCTCCAGTGTTTGCCAAAGGCTTGGGCCAGGTGCTCAGTATCACACTCACACACACACACACACACACACAATGATGCAAAACGTGCACAAACACTACCATGCAACCATGTAAAGCATCTGTGCATCAGATCCATTAAGGATTCCCAGCTGCGGTAATTGCAGCTTACAGATCATGTGCTGATACGTTTTGCTGCTGGTTTCGTGTCTTGTGCTGCAGAGAAAAAAAAAATATTAAGGTTGTAATTTTTGCTCAGGTCAGCATTGAGCAGCGCTCCTCGCATCAGTCTCTGCCCTCCAAATGAGAGCATAAATTTCTGGAAGGAATCAGGAGGTCAAAATGTTTCCACTTTAGCCTTTGGCTTGCTCACTTAGACTCGTTGGCAGCTTTAAAGAAGAACTTCTACTACTTAAACATTCATTAATCCAGTGTTTTCCAACCAGGGATTCCTTTAACAACTTACAGAGGGAAACATATATGTATTTATGACAGATTGTAAGTCAAACTCCTACACGGTTCACCTGTACTCCAACTAGAAATATTCTTCCTTTCTGTACAAATACACACTACAATTTATTACTCGGTTTGATAAGTAAATAATAGTTGTATAACCCTAAAAATTATTTGTATTTAGCAGTAAAATGTCAGAAAATGCTAGAGGGCTGCACAGCTTTGTTCGCCGTATTTCGTCAACAGTTTCAACGAAAATTCTCAACCAATTTCCCATTTCCTCCTCAGCCCTCTAAAGACCAACGAAAAACCAACATTTTTATTACTTTAAAGTACTGTAATTTCCAAACTATGAGCCGCTACTTTTTTTTTTCCCATGCTTTGAACTGAATTGTATCAAAGTATTTAACATCTCGATATTAAAAGGTTTATACTATTTTGAGATATATTTAAACTTGGGGGTCAAACAACAAGCTCCCTGTTTCACTGATTTATAGGTTTTTTTTTCTCCAACTATTTCTAAAGAAAGGTAGTTCCATATATGGTGATGAGCTAAGGTTAGAGACATGACCCTGCAGGATGACCTTTCTCTTGTCTATATAGGCACTAGTTTGTTGGGAAATGTTTTAGAGTTTGGTTGCAGAGTTTGCAATGATCTGGTCAGCAGCTCTCAGCAGGTTTTGACACCCAGTTTGGGTAATGGGAAAGTCAGCCAGTTTGTAATAAAAGGAAAGGCCCTGGACTCTGAGGCTGATGGAGAAGCTTACATAAGGAGAACTGACAGACAAAGACGAAGCAGAGATCAGAAGAGTCTGGATAAAGTAAAAGTCAGCCAGTTTGTAATATAAAGAAATGATAAACAGCATAAAGTTGCCAAATGACCATGTTGGGTTTGTTCAGAAGAGATCACGTCCGTATTCGACTTAGCGTAATTGCTCCGCTGTAGTGTACGGTAAGAAGAATTGACGGAGCACTGTGTCAGTCTGGTTCCAGTACAAAGTGACCATAATAAGCTGTAAATGGACTGATATGTAGACATGGGGCTGTGGTGAGGAGACTTCATGTGGAGAATGAAACTCATTAAATCGAACGGGAGTACAGCAGCTGCAAGATGGATTCTCCTAGTGTTCACAAACACCAGAATCCATCTTGTGCTGTTGCCGCTTTTGCCTCTCGAACCCAAACCAAGCCCGTTAGAACCAATCATGAGGCAGTGTTGGGGTTTAGGGCGGGATATCCGGGTGTGATGAAGGCAGAAGCACCGAAGTAAAACTGGCGAATTTGCAGTTGCGGGGAGAGAAACTAGCTGGGCTACTGCTATTAGCATAGCTCCGAATCAAAATAGAAAGATGTCGACGCAGGAGGATGAACGTGTGGAAGCTGCTATAAACTCAGTTTTAGAACAATCCAGATTTTCATTTTTGAAAGAGCAACAGCGAGAGGCATTTTGTTCATTTTTGGATGGTAAAGACAGCAAAACAGAGCCTTGTTGTTGTTGTAACAGCGTCTCTGCGGTGCATGCCGATGACGACATCATTTGTTACCGTGTGATTGGCTAAAACAAATCATGGTGGACAGGCGCTTCGCCCAATCAGCTTCAAGCATTCTGTTCATGTCCCTCCCTGGTTCTGAAAGGACGCATCAGACACAGACCCAGATCAATGTGGAGAACTCGAGTTAGAGGGAGGGGCTACACATCAATCTGGCTCTTGCCAGGTTACAGCAGCCACCTACCTGCCCGTTCCGATTGGCTGAGTCATCTGAAGGACACCCTCATCAGCCAATAGAGTGTGGCCTATGTGATGGTGCGGTCTTTGCATGGATTTTTCTTGGAAAATTGATAAATTATTGGAATGTGGCCAATACAGCGGTGCGTTCAATAGCCTGGAAAATATGGTACTCAATGCTTTCGGGTATTTTTTTCTAAATCATCAGGAAAATATTCACAAAAAACTAAATCACTTCAAAGTTTAATCATCCTCCACATTTCCTGCTTTCCCGATGACTCTTTTTATTTTTTGGTCCACTTTTTGGTCTGCTTAAATTTATTTTATGCAAACCGACTCACTCACACTACCCACGCATAGCATGAGCACTTGTTCCCCTTTGACATTGCAGTTGTCTGAGAGATATTATTTAGGAACGATACATGATTGAAGTTCCTTTTTTTCTATAAACATTCACACATCCCTCCCTGTAGTTTTCTTCCTTTTTCTTCACTGGTATGGACTTGTAATTTCCATACTTCCCTGGCATTAGTGATTTCCCCCCAGGTTGGGTCAAGAAGAAGAAGAAGAAGAAGAAGAAGAAGAAGAAATTTGCAAAGGGTGTGTGAATAATGCAAGATGGACATTAAATGTCAAGGCTAAAAATTCCCAATTTTCCTTCAATTGTCTTGCTGGCATTCGCAGCATGTTTTATGCATTTTATAATTAGCAAGGGAGTCTCTGTGGAGAGAGAGGCCTGGCAGGTATGGCAAATGCTCATTTCTGCCAAGGATGGTGTTTTAAGAAGTTGCAGGATTTCATTTGAAAGGCAAATTTCACCTCTCCCAAGAGGGAAAAAAAGCATTACATTTGTTTTTCGTAAATCGAGATCGCTTTCAGCATGTATGCATCAGCTGTCTTCCATCTATGCATTTGTCGCGTGCGATTGTGTGTGTTTGAAGCTGGATCTGCTGGCTATTTTTCTTTTCCATAATAACGATTGCTGTTGGTGTGCTATGGGGTAGTGTTAAATGTTTTATGCATTTACTCTGTGTGTTGTGTTGGCGAGGTTTCATTTGCTTTCATTGTGAAACAAAATCATTTTCATTGATTGCTTTTATTATGTAAAGCCCTTTGTATCACCACTGAATATATAAAAATGGTCTTTTTTAATTACTATTTTGTATTATTATCACCTCCTGCTGACATACACACTGTAGAATGCATCACGGTTTTATCTGATGCATTGTATATAGCAATAATAACCTAATTTATTTGGTTAAATAATTTGGGATTTTGTCTTAAATCACCATCATTCTCCTTTGCCATCGTCACCCACTCTGGGCAACTGGCGGCCAGGGGTCATAATGTGGCCCTTGGTCTAATCTTGTGCGCCCCCCCCAAAAAAAATTACCAAACATTGTATTTCAAGAAGTTGGAAGGAATATAAAGCTTGACATAATCCACAAAATAACTCCCAAAACACACAAATTATGCACATAGTACTAAAAAACACACAAAAATTTGTTAAAACACAAGAAATTTGAAAAATACACAAAATGACAACAAAGACAGACACAACAACCACTTATACAAACAAAATAACAACAAAACAAAAAAAAAACACACAGAATAGCTCCAAAGACACACAAACTGTCAACAAAATTGTACAAAAAGACAGGAAAATACAGAAAACAACAACAAAAAAACAGAAATTGACCTCAAAAACACACCAATCGACAACAAAAATGCCAGAAATACACAAAATTTCAGGAACACATCAAATAACAAAAAAAAATCAAAAAAAATCTTTCAAAATACATCAGGCAGAAAGTGTTACATCATCAACTCCAGTTACCTTTTACATCAGCGTTATTCTAACGGCAGCCAGCAGGCCACATGGGGCCCACTACAACCCAGTGTGTGTTTTTTTAATTGTCTAACAAGATAGTTTAGAAGAGCACTAAAATAGCTTCTTTTTTTACAGTTTAATCACAACACTCTGTGTAGCTTTCCAATGGTTTACCCACTTAGCTACAGTTTGGGAGCGTTTTGACACTTTATGGGTAGAATTAGCAGCTTTATCTGGCAACGCAGAGCAGACTGCGTCATGTTTGAGGAACTTTTAACACAGACACACTGTTCAACGGAAAAAGGTAAAAAGTAAAAGTAGGACAGAGGAGACCGAAGCTGTTATTTCATGGACTCTATTAGTCGGTTTAAAGGAGAGTAGATTACAGTAGAGTAGCTTTATTGATCCCGCACTGGGGAAATTTACTGTCATTACAGCTCAGATAAAGTGCAAGAAAAAAAGACAACAGAAGGCGACACACAGAATACCCAAAAGACACCAATAAAGGAGATAAAATAAACAATATAGGCTATATATATGAATATAAATATAATATAAAATGTATAAAAAATATAGATATATACATATTTACGGGCCAGGGCGAGGAGAGATACTTACATATTTACAGATGGTGCAAGGAGACGTTTTATTGTACAGTCGGACCAAGTGTTTTACTGATGAATTAGCTATCAAATTGTTTTGATAGTTTTAGTAGCACACGCTAGCTACATACTTGAGCTAACGTCAATGTCAATGCCCAATCCTTTCCCGGGCCTGATTGTTTCGAATCCTTTCAACGCATGCGCAAAACGCGTCTCCATCCGGTCGGCCTATTTTACGGCAGTTTGTGTACTATTTAAAAGGTTGAAACCTTTAAAAAAAAAAAAAAAAAAAAAGAAACCTTGCTTTTTAAAACGAATTAGAAATTCATATTTTGAGTGAATTCTGATTTATTTTGGGGTTTTTAATATTCTGTTTGGTTTTTGATTGTCAATGTTGTGTATTGTGTTTTTATTCGTCTTTTCTCTTTTTTTTAAACACCACAAAACAGTAAAACATTTGAAGACATTATTTGTCGTATTTTACATACAGTAGGTACAGTGAAAATATCAACTCTCTTTCTGACCAGACTCATATTTTTTTTATTGGTTTGCTATTTATATTATTTCTACATGTACTCCTTTTTTGTATTATCAAAATGGCCGCCCTAGTAAGCTAAATCAATATGAGCGTGCAGCTCAACAACACACATCAACCAAACACTATGTATATGTAAGCAATAAGGTTGACTGTAGTTACATTTTGTGAGTGGAAGCAAAGTAACAGCTCAGCTCCAACAAGAACCAGAACTAATTAAACCCAAAGCAATGGTTGTCGCGTTGAACGCTAAATGCTAGCTAGCTGTTGTTGCCACCTACAGCTATCTGTGTAAATGCTAAGTGCTGAGTTATTGCATTGCATATTGGATTGCTTACAACCGGGTGACCATACGTCCGGATTTACACGGACATGTCCTCTTTTCCTGTCTTATCCGGGGATATTTTACAAATTAATGAAATTGTTACAAGGTTTCCCAGGGACCTTGAACGCATCTCGGGGAACATGTTGATTTAAATGACCGGTGTCACGGTCTGAGTTTACCTCCGTACTGAGATTCTCTTACAATCTGAGATGTACCCGTGCTGGATTAGCCATGCACAGAGATTGTTGTAATGCTTTTTAAAAAATACTTAAAACATCTCATCAGTCGACCATCGATAAAAAAATCGACCAATGATAAAAAAATTTTTTTTCTGAATATATGAATACAACAGCGTATTATTGTAAACTTACATTAGGTTAACTGTTATTTATTGTAATGTGTATTATAATCATTTGGAAAATAAATGACCCTTCACCATGAAGAAGATGAACCTGTCTATTCTTTCTTTGTGGCGTTGGAACCTCTCCTGCCTCGTATATTGAGCAGTTATACATTTTTCCCCAAGAAAAAGAGACGTTCAGAACTCGTCAAATAACATTAGCTTTGAACATTAGCTGTAAAATTTAATTTTCAATCTCAGCACGGCAGAAGTAGCAAAAATCACAGCGAAATCAAGTAGCAAAAAACAAACTTGCAATAATTAATTTTCCGGTAGTGCGCATGCTCATAATCAATCTCAGTACGAGGTAAACTCAGACCATGACACCGTAACTCCGCTAATATACGCTCTATCTGAGAAATTCCACCAGTTTGTGAAAGCTAATTAGTTGCTCTTTATAGTCAACATGGTGTCATTATGGTCATTTTGCTCACAATTTACACATTTATAGATTAGTTGTTTCTTAAGTCATGTGTACAAAAAAAAAAAAAAAAAATACAATAATCGCCTCGCATTGTGACCCATGTATCGGGATATGAATCGTATCGCCACATGCCAGTCAATAGACACCCCTAGTCAACAACTTATTTATTTATTATCTTGTATTTTGCATTACAAGGTGGATTTAAGAAAACGTACTTTAATTATGCCAAGGTTGACTTACGTGCCCTTTTAAATCAAAATATGGTTAACCTAATTTTAATGGTTGGTGCAATTTTTACAGAGGTTATAAAAGAATGTCATTTTCATATAGGGCGACTTTAGTCCTGACACAAATTTCATTTTATTCCTTCTCCTATCCAAAAATGTAGTTGTTTGACATATGACTTCATTAATTGTTTTATACCTGAAACTAGTCTCCAGGTGCAGTCGGTAAAAAAAAAAAAAAAAAAAAAAACTTTGCATAATAAGGCGAGTATTTCATGTCTGGGCCAGATTTAACCACCTGAATTTCATTTTCTAATTTGTTTGTAAGATAAACTGGGAGTACTGGGGTTCCCAATGCACTTAAAGCATCTTCACTGCTTCGCTCTGAAATGCAGATTTTTCCCCAAAGACTCAACCCTGCAAGTCATTACCCAGGAAATAAAGTGGCTCAGCTTTTCTGAAGGACACTCCTGTTTACAAGTGTCGCCCCATGAGCACTATTAACGCAGAGTCAGATTTTCTTTTTAAGGGACTAAAATATCGCTGCAAATAAACCAATGTTTTATGTCTCTATAAAACGCTGAAGCAGGTTTTTTTTTTTCAACCATGTGGGGTCGCCTGGAAATAAAATATGGTCGTGTGAAATTGAAATGTCTAGTAATAATACATTTAAATATAAACTGATTGCAATTATTTTTACGTTTTCAATTAAAAAAAAAAGAACAATAATTTTTTTAATCTAGTTTGCAAAATTAAAAATAAATAAATAAATATTATTATTTTTCAAATAAAAACACCACACAATCTCAAACAACTGTATTCTGTACGTTCATTTTCTCAAATCTAAATCTAGTTGAAATAAAATGCAGTATACAAATATGGTGCATTGCTACGCTGTATTTGTAATGTAATAGAACAAACGTGATAATAAAAAAACAGAGAGAAAAAATAAGTCTCTGGGGTTGCCAGAAATTTGTGATATAAAAATGGGGTCACGATAAGAAAAAGGTTGGGAACCAGTGCGCTAAAGAATCCACATTAGAAGTTACAGTAAAGGCTAACATGTTTAAGGAGTGCAGGGGAAGAAAATGGCAAATTTGGGAGAAAATGCAATCTCTGCACAGAAATATAATATCTGCTTTTTTATATTCTGTCTGTGCTTGGTTTGATGATAACAGAAAGTCTTATTGATGCATTCTATACGCACGGACGTGCAAAGTACGGTGGCTGAGAAGTGCAAAACACATTTACGAATGGCCGCAACACATTTACAAATGATTGCAACACTTTTACAAATGCCACAACAAATTTACAATTTTGAAAGCAAATATACATACGTATCTAAAAAAAAATATACAAATAGCAAAATAGTTTTACAAATTTGTTTTGACCTTTTGTAAAAGTGTTGCAGTATTTTGTAAATATGTTGTGGTCATTTGTTAATTTGTTGCGGTCATTTGTAAATGTGTTGTGGAGTTGCGTGTTGTGGAGGTCCCGGAAGGTCGGTGTTTTCCTCTGTCAGTAGATACGTATCCTCCGTCAATAGACGGAATTACTGCCTCGAACACAGAGTATTTTATTTTGAAAATTAGCCCCCCTTTTCCATTGTGATTTTACACAACACATTAACAACCTGCAACACTTTTACAAAAGGTCAAAACAAATTAACAAATATGGAAACACTTTTACATTTACAATGTGCCTTTGTAAATCTGTCTCAACATTTGTAAAAATGTTTTGGTATTTGTATTTTTTCATATATATATATATATATATATATATATATATATATATATATATATATATATATATATATATAATTATGTGTATTTGTTTTCAAAATTGTAAATTTGTTGTGGCATTTGTAGAAGTGTTGCAGTAATTTTTAAATGTGTTTTGCACTTCTCAGCCACCGTAACAAACAGCAAGTTTGTTGTATATATGGAACACAATTTTCTATTCATTATTTTACTTGTGTGAAATTACTTTAGCATTGTTTTTATTAAACGCAGTGAGTGTGTCCGAAATTGTATTTACTTTTTTTACGCAGAAACTGTGTCAAAAACGATGGCATGTAATAAACGTAGCTTAATTGTTATATTTCAGTGTATAAATTGTTTCTGACATTGTACATATATGAGGTATATCTTAGTAGCAATTGAGCATCAATTTCCCACATATTAAAAAAAAAAATTACATTATTAGATGAGTTCACCACACTTTAATATGTAAAGCCATTTTACTTGTTTTCAAAGAGCAAGAATGATGCTTACAGTTTGAACAAGGCTCTGATTATTTTTTTTTAGCGATCAAACGTTTCTTCCCACGTGTGAATCTTCACACCTTATTTTTCCACCTCACTACAGAACAATGCACCTCCTGTTGTGTTTACACCTGAACCAAAGGGACGTCATGACGCACACAATGATTCTGCAAGGATTTGTTCCACAGGGACCGTGAGATGAATGCTTTTCAGACGTTAATTGCAAACTAATTCCTGGCATTACTTTGGTGCTAGTTTAGAACTTTTGTATTTTTTATAAAAATAAATCTCTGAAAAATATTTTTTTCTTTTTTTTGTCATAGTTTAGTTGTTAGAGTCGTTTGACGATTACTGAATTAAACAAATTTGACATTGAGCAAACTAATCTATAAATTACAAGAAGTGGATATATTAAGCAAGTATTGTTTTAATGTGCACAAACTACCTATTTCTTTTTACCGAAATATTTCTAAATTGTGGCTAATTTGAATTTGTAACAAAAAATAAATAAATAAAAATCTTTATTTTATGCATTTGTATGCTTTTATTCTTTGTCATGCTTTTTTTTTCACATTAAAATATGACAAAAATGACCAAAAAACATTTTGCATAAAGTTAAATATGATAAAAATCAATTATTCATCATATTGCTCATTTGTATGTTTTTTGAATGACAAGAGTTGTTTTTGTTTTCAGTGGTGTTTTGAATAAACACCACTGAAAACAAAAACAACAAATTACACAGGAAAAAAAGCTAAATTACCCAAATTCTTCATCATCATAATTTCGGACACATAAATGGTCCATAGCACACAGAACACAACAGACATATCAACATTTAAGACAAATTAATTCACAAGACACGAAAATAACAACTAAAATACACAGAATTACAGAAAAATATACAAAAACATAAGCAAAAAATGTACACAAAATATCAAAGAGAATGCAACTACGAATACATCGCTCTATAAAAGCAAGGAATCTCTGTCTGTTTTTGTTTTCCTCAAATATCTCTGCGGCTCAGGATCAGACTGACCTGAGAGTTTCAACATGGCTGCAGCTTGGCTCAAGGGTGGGCAATGTCGGATTTGTTTGGACTGCAATGATACCGTTAATAAATTATTTCATAAATGCTTTACAAATTCCGTGTGCATCTAAACTGTCTGTTGTGGATTAATGATGCTAAACGAGTCCGGACTGAGTCTGTTCCGGTCTGAGGTGATCCAGATCCGCGAGGACAACAAACTGGAATCGGAATAGATGAGGTTTCAACTCCCTACAGTGTCCTTGCTAAAAGCCAAAATATATAAAAGCACAATAGTTATCACTCTACACATTTCACAACAAACCTAAATGTCCCTGACGTCCCACCTTCCTTGACCATCCATGAAAAAGCTACTTAACCTCCCACTTTTCTTGACATACTTCCTACTGGCACTGCACTAGTAGTTACAAAAACATATCTATCTAAATCTGACCTTTTACCAGTGGAAGTCATCACCCATTATAACACTGTTCTGCATACAGCTACAAATGAAAGGAACCCTGACAGTCCAACCTGGCAGGTATTAATTAACCTGACTACAGTTTACAGTTGATGGACAGCTTGTCGCAGTGGCCTGTCAGGACAAGGAAACAATAATTCATGAGGTTTACTTAATATTTTACTACAGTGTAGTGGAAGAGGAATATTGAACAGGAAGGTGATGTCTGTGGTTTCCACAGCTGCTGCTGTCACGTGTTACCGTCACAGCTGAGCTGAAGCCTATTGTGCACAAGTTGTGTTAAATTATTGAGGTAGAAATTACGAGACAGAAATCCGTTCACTACGATGGTTGTGTGTCACGGTGGAAAATAAGACGCTCGTGTTTCATCGCACAACTAAACACTGAAAAATGGGCTCCATATTGAAATCAACAGTACACGGAAAATGTTGCAACATGAACTGACAAATTATATAGAGTGAGTGATTTAGGAGTGATTAAACTCAACTTAGTGTAGTGGTTTTTTCTTTCTCTTTGCACTCAAATAAATTCATTATTATTGTTCTAAAATATGTGATTTTATTATTTGTATGAGTTTTGAACAAGAATAGTCAGAATTTTTACATTTTCTTTACCCATTTTGTTGGTTTTTATCTTAAAACAGGGTTATAAAACTCATTTTAGTTCAGGGGCCAAATGTGGAGCAGTTTGATCCGAAGTGGGCCACAGATTTTATGATGGAAAACGAGTAATTCCAACATAATTGCACCCTAATTTGCACTTCTACGTATACATAAAATACTAAATATGTAAGAAATCAACAATATCCAAGCAATAAGTGACAGGTATCAGTCCCAACAAGGGTCTTGTCAGGGCAAAATTGTTAGTTATGTTTATTAACATATTTACTCATAGACCTTATTATTTTTAAGGCTTTAAGTTGAGACTTTTCATTTCTGCTGTCTCATGTTTTCTGCTCTCTTCTCGAGGTCAGCTTCCCAAAACACATCTTATCCCTCAGACACAGAGGCATGACACACTCACATGCCTACACACACTCACATAGTCACACATACACACGCAATACACATCCATTCATACACACAAACACCATACACGCACACACCTCCAACACTCACGACAATCAGGAGATACCAGAGAACTGGTTGTTTTGACCTAAAGAAGAAACTGTCTCTTTTCACCCTCTTCTTTCACCTCCACCCTGTCCTCTTTATCTCCTGGGGGGAGGAGGGAGGGGGACTGAGGGGGAATATACGTGATGAGTTAGAACTGTGGGCCACTCGGTCATCGGACGTCCGCCCTGGGCGGTCACTAATTTTGTCCATCTTTGTACTCTTTTTTATTTAGTTTTATAATAAACCTTTTTTATAAAATCATCAATGCCTCGCCTGGACTCCATCATTCAACCAGAGCAATAAATCATGTCTCCAAATGAGGTCAACCGCAAATTTGCTGTGGAAAGTCTTCACTTTAAATTTCCTACATTTTGTGACCAAAGGCAAATATTATATAATCATTTGAGGAAAATTGAAGGATTTTGGAGAGTTTTTTTCAACAGTTTAACATGAAAAATGAGTGCAATCATGCATTATAAGCACCGGAAAAACTGCGAGCCCCTGCAAATATTGTTGAGTTTCATTTACAAAATGATTTCATTTTTACTTTCCCCTGAAGGCTGAATATGACTCTCCAAAGGGCCGGATTTGGCCCCCGGACCTTGAATTTGACAAATGTGCCTTAAAAAGTTAAACAAAATGAATAAAGTGAAAGCTTAAAATTCACAGAGTACCAGCGTAACATTTATATACCAAGTTTTGTTTTGGAAAAAAAAAACCCCAATGTATTTGGATGCAGATGCATTACCAATACCGAATAAGCTGCATTAAACCAAACCATAAACCATTTTTTTTTTTACAGTTTAATTAAAGTCACGCTGTATGTCCTTTTAATGGTTACTTATTAAAATTAAATCAGGAACAAGTTTCTTAATGTTCTTGAAGAAACACTGAGCTGTTCACTGTTTGTACTTGAAGTTGCTAATAATATACTGAGTTACCAGTTGACAGAGATGATAAACGACGTGTTTGTGTGTCCTGGGTGGATGTTCCTAAATGCACGTGAAGCTGTGTCCTGTGGGAAATTAAGAAGGGAACGTTTGAAAATCAGCCCAACGTCAACAATACAGATAAAGTGTTAGCTTTCCTAACAGGAATCATTTTGTTCGCAAATGATGTCATAGTTTTTTTCTTCAGTTTTTTGCACTGATAAGAACAGATTTTACAAATTGTAGCAGAAATTTAAAGTGCCTTATAATAGGTAGAGGTAAATTACCTAAGAAAAAGCCAAATCTGTGAAGAAATCAGAGAAATAAAACCTCACACAGACTATAGCTGAAATTATTTCCTCAGCAGTCCCTCAAATGCCTTTTTCATTAATTGAATCTGATAGAAAAAAAGAATATGACAGGGTAGAAAAAGACAGTTTCAATTATATACATTCATCCGGATGTTGAAAAGGTGTCATTACTGCTGACAAGTGGCTTATCTGCGCTTCTTTCAAATGTACATAACCTAGCTAACTGCAGGGTAGATGACCTGTGTAAATGTCTGCCAGTCTGAATCTGAAATTATGCATTATTCTGCTTGTCACCAGTGCAGTGACAGGCAATCAATATGTGCGGTTGAACGGCATCGCATGAATGTCTAATTTTGGGTAAGTGCAAGTGATGTTGAACTGCCTGTGCTCTGGGAGACGTTAACTGGTGCTGCGTGAATACATATAGCCATTAATACAAAACTGACACTTGTATTCACTTTATTTATTTATTTTAAATAATATATAAAGCCATCCTGACTTTCTTGTACAGTTGTCTCTCACTATAACGCGGTTCACCTTTCGCGGCCTCTGTGTTTTGCTGATTTTTTTTTACAGCGCAATTTTGCATGCATTTTTTTTTTTACAGCGTATGAACGCGCATCGTGCTCTGCGTCCTGATTGGCTAATGCTGTGTTCACACCGAATGCGTCTTCTGCTGCACCAGACTCATCTGCCGCACAAAACGTTCCGCGTGTGTCCCAGGATCAAAAAATGTCTCCCTTCGCTTCATATGCGTGTTTAAAGCGTAGCACCGCCCACCAGCGACACATCCAACACGGTGAGTTTTACTGCCTGCTGAAGCAAAGAGCTGTGCTCCTTTTTCTCTCTGAAAATAGCCGGTGTGATTAGCGGTTAATGCTATCCTAGCTCAGTGCTACATAGATAACTTTTACCTGCTACTACCACCTCCTCGCTGATTCTCCTCCACGCCAAATCCTTCCTAGTCCGGTCCTGGTTATAAAGGTTGTGTCATACAGCTCCAGGTGGTCACACCCAGCTTCTACTCCATGGTTGAATGGGGGAACAGACCGATGTCCGTGTTGACGGCCTGACGTCATCAACAAAGACTCTGAATGCGTTCGGCATCAATGTCTGATTGCTAGCAGTGTGACTTTTATGTTTTAAAATCTACGAGGGTTTAAACTTTGAGTGTTTAAACCAGAGAGAAATATGAGAAAAAGTTTATGCCTGTCTGAGAAAAGTGTATAAAGTGTGTGGTGAGGGGTTTTATAGCCTTAAAACATGTATAATAATAGTAAAAATTAAAGCGGACTATTTCGCAGATTTTGCCTATTGCAGGTTATTTTTAGAACGTAACCCCAGCGATAAACGAGGGACTACTGTAGTTCACACACTGGCCCTCATTTATCAACCGTTCGTACGTTCAGATCTGAGCGTATGACGTGCGTTTGACCATATTCACACAAGCTTACGTGTTTATAAATTGTGACGTGAGCGTACGCTACGATCAGATCGCACAGGTCTGACCTCGTCTATGATAATCTGAATGTTTGGATTAGTGGTTCAGCACAGCTAAATCTGACATAGTCTGAAAATAAAGTTTTAAACAAGCCTCAGTGGTCATTTAAACACAAGCAGACACACTTTCAGAACAGATCAAAACAGAATATTGAAACAAAATACATTTTAATAAGCCCATGTTATTACTGGTATCACTTTTTTGGCTTTCTTTCAACGCAATACTTGATAAACCCACGGGCTCACCCTCGCCAGCCTGACTCGTCTACTTTTTCTTGACCAAAATTTCAAAAATTGGCTTGATCAAATAGCAAGGATTTACGCTTTTAGGCTGTGGATGATTAACATTTTATTTAAACCGTCATTAGGCATTGGCTAAGTTAGTTATTGAGAATTTAGTTCAAACTTCTGCCCGAGTCCGTTCCAATACGGAAACACTGTTCACTGCTTCTGCTATTCTCTTCCACAGAGCGTTTAACTTAAATTCCAGTTTTCACACTACTGAAAAGCACATCTTTGTTTTTCTTCACCTCAGCTGTTAGAATGTTGATTTTCATCTCGGAAACGTTTATTTCCTTGACAATGTTTATTTTCACCTCAGTGGGCGGGACCTCCGAACCTGGAATATTTGAGGGCGTAACATGTTAATGACGATTGAATTCAGCCGCCGCATTTATCAACACCTGATTATATGTACGCTGGAATTGGGGAGATACGAATGTTTTATAAATCCCATTTTGGTCCTGTCGTATGACCAAATGTGCACTCAGATTTGCATCCATTTTCATGCATAAATGAGGGCCAAGGTGTCAGTACAGAGAGAGACAGCTACGTTAAATGCTAAACGCATAAACCATAATACGATTTCATTCACACTAGGAATTCATCAAGCATTGGACAATCGTACAGAGGGAATTCATGTCGACTTTGTGGATTTTAATGCCAAGAAAATCAAAATATGAAAAAAAAATTAAGAAACCAAACCCCAAAACCACTGTTTTCCTCCGAAACCAAATTGTTGATTGATTCTAGTCCAACTCTTTAATTTTAGTCAAAGCCTTTTACAATTGAACTTTTCTATTCGCCGAGAATGGTGGTTTGTGGCTATTTGGTGGCCTCTTATGTCACATACCACCACTGTTGGCCCCGCCCCTCCTATAAAAACTAGCACCTGTGGACTCCACAGTCTTTGACAAATAGGTTGAAGTGATAGAATTGTGTATAGTGAGTATTGAGTAGGTAGTTAGCATAGCATAGATTGTTCTTTGGAGTGTTCATAGTATAGGCTAGGCATGTCTTAACTGCTCCAGGAGCCACGCCGATAATCAACTCATTCTTTAAATTTCTAATCTCGACACACATCAGCCAAAAACCTTTGTGTTTAGTTTCTCTTTAAGATACATTGATAGACATTTTCTCTGTATTGAGCAATGAAGTTTGCCAATTTCAACTTCAAAATGACAAATATTTCTTTGTCCCTTTCAGGCCCTCAAGAGGTGACTGTGAGAAGAAATGCCGGTCCCAGGGGCCAGAGGACATCACTACGGGGACCATGGCAACTCCTTGGCCAGTGAGAAAAGAAGAGTCCTCCAAAGGCTGTGCCTGCCTTGCTAGATGGTCCACATCCTCCTTGATGCTCCTATGGTTGCTTTGGATGTTCTTATGGCTGCCGTGGCCAGGCCGAGCTGAACAAGGAGGCGGACCGGGACACAACACAAAGGTGCCACATGGTTCTTTGTCATCAGCCTCTTCATCGTCTTCGTCTTCTTCTTCCTCCACACCTTCGGGCTCCTCGGCGTGGGGCTTTAACACCAGGCAGAGCGGAGGTCAGCTGGACTGGCTGTTGTCAGAGAAAGGACCTTTTCACAGATGTCCAGAGTACATCGAGTTCAGAGAGAGATTCCAGCAGGCCTTTTCCACCAGATACAAGATTTACAGGTGAGACCATGGCCATTAACTTTACCTAACAATGTGACAGGCTACATGTTTACAAGATCAAGAAGACCACCTTCTTTTTCTCATTTGTCAGTACCATTTCACTTTTAGATGCAAGAATTGACTATTTTTGACAACTCTAATGATTCCATTCCACACTTAGCTTGAAGTTTTATACATAAAGGCTGACATTACGTTGTCATTATTATGACATGACACCTGTCATTAGCTTGAAAAAGGTGTCATGAAGGCTGTCGTTAAGTGTCGTTTGTTACCGTAACCGTACCCAGCCCAACCACTAGATCCCTCCACCTAACCCAAAAAATGTCAACATAGCTCCAAAGGTGTCATGATTTAGCGAACGACACTTAATGACAGCCTTCATGACACCTTATTCATGATAACAGCGTAATGTCAGCCATAGGTATAAAACTTTAAGTAAAGTGTTACCATTATGAAGAATTAAAATCCATAATTTATACCAAAAACAACACTAATCTTTTTTGTAATCTTAATATAAGTAAGCAAAATAATCTGCTTCTCATCAACTCCTTTTCTCTTTTATCCTAAATACATTATTATACTATTGCAAGCTAAACCTGATGTATTTGAGCAGCTCAGTCAACATGTAACCTTAATTACTACATTTAAAAATGTCAAGGGTTTTTTTTTCAAATTGAATTGCATTTCAAGATGTTTCACATTTCAGATCAGCATGTTTGTGGTTTCATTCTTAAAATAATAAGATTTGGGATAAAAAATTATGACAAAAATGATCTGCAAAGACTCAGGTAAATTACACGTTCTCACATTGCAATACAAAGTAGAATAAAGTTTATGAATTTATGAATTATATGCCTTCGATAATGTTTTTTATTTGGTAATAAAGAGGAACACCAGATGTTAGTCCTCAAAGTTGACGTCTTCTGTCTACGTGTAAAGAGAATTAAATGTAGCTTGTCCTAATTAATGCAGTTTTTGCCTAATTGGAAAAATACTGTATATTCTTCAAGGAGATTCACCATGGATCAGTGACTTAAATGCTCACAATGTGACAAGTTGATATATAGAAAAAGGAGAAGCACAAACACAGAGTAGAGAAGTGATGGAAATATTTTTGAACTGTTTAACCTTTGCTTTTTTCTGACAGATTTCAATGTTTCAACATGGAATTAATGATATTCATACACACTGTCACCATACATTTTCTTTTACATCGTTATTCCTCATTATTTCAGCAGTTCTAGAGAAAAAAGACACAATCTAGGTTGACTGCAGAAGAAGTTTATTATTATCTGCTATACTATGCAAATAATTAAATATCTTGGGTTGAACTGAAAAGTCCTTTCATTAAGAATGTGTCACTATAAAAGTTAATCTAAAAATATTAGAAGTAACTAAATAAGTAGAATAAATACAAGAGAGTTGTGAATTGCTTACCCACAAAGTAAATAGTGAGGGTGGAGCTCACTTCCTTGTGGGAGGAGGGAGGGGCAGTAGGAGGAGTTATTCCTCTTATGATGTCACACACAGAGCAAACTCAAACATGCTTGTCTGAGCACACATTTCACAATATGTGATGGAGGAATCACATACTTTCACTTTTGGAGCCTCATAATGAGGCTATGGAGATACGCATTACTGTTAGAAAACCATTAAAAAGTCTAATTTGTATAATATGGGACCTTTGAATTCACAAAGATAAAAGCAGATGACAGACGTTGTCCATGCCTTAGTAGAGTTAAACACTGCAGCACTTAATACATTTTTGTATTAAATAAACCACTTCTAAATGTGTATTTTCATTGAAACATTGTGATAAGCATGTTCATGGATCACAGGTAGGATTTTGTTAAAAAAATATGATAAATTTTATAAACACTGTTAAATAGAAATAGTAAAATAGAAACATGATGGTTTCATAAGGAATCTTTCAAAAGTGGTCATTTGAAAATGAAAGAATTGCATGAATTAAGAGAAATAAAGTGTTGCATGATGAAACTTTATTATTTTCTAAATATCTAGTATTAAAAAGTTTATACTAGTCATTATTTATTATGTCCCCTTCTACTTAAAGTGAAATTTTAGTATTTCAGAGGTGTTTATCAAAACTGGTTTGGATTATTCTGTACCTTTGAAGTAGCTTGCAGTTTCAAAAATGTTGATAAACCCTTGGTCTAATCTCAACTCATGTTGATTTTATTCTTCCATTAATAATTTGGACCAATGATACGTTTTATTGCATTGCAGTCTTTGTGTGTAGTACATGTCAGAGTGACCTGAAGTAACCTGAGCTCTGCCTGAGCCTTGAGTTCTTTCTTTGACTTATTTCTGTTTTTTATTTTCTAATATCTCATATCGCCTGCTTCACACCTAATAAAGTTTCAGTAAGTCTTGCTCCTAAGGTCCCTGGTTATAAACGCCTCTCTGAAAAGGGAGTTTAACATCTTTTCGCTGACTTCTTGATGGGCCATCTTATATTTCTTCAGTGAATCAAAATGGTCAGTTAGTCTGCTTTTATCCATTCCCTTTCCCTCCTTGCCACTGTCATCCACTGTTCCTGTCTCCCTTCTGCCTCGACTTAAATCAAATGAAAACGACAGCCGTACATTCGGATGATGTGCAGTGTGAAATGACAGGTGAAAGTTTTGTGACATAAATAGGACAGATGGTCGTATGACTCTACTTCTGCTGGCAGCGCAGGGCACCTTCAGCATATTTTTGGTGTGTTTTTAGATTTTGACTGTGGCTAATTTTAAAATGAAGTGGAACAAATATGTCTCAGGCACGCAAGAATATACACAAACGAGCATTGCCATGTAATGTGTCACCGCTGGTTGCATCACACAACGCATGAGTCATTGGATTTAGATACATTTGGTACCTTTGGTGATCTTTTATATGAAAAAAAATTTGAAGAAAAGTGCTGGAGGCAGTTCATTGATGCTAAAATATTCCAGAAAAGTCATCTTTAGATAGAAGATAAGTCAGTAATGACCACCAGATCTTATAGGTTTATTAGATCATATATAATCCATCTTTCCTGCCAACCAGTATGTACTGATTTCCTTTGTGCTTTTTACGTCTGACAAGAATGTAATATTTTCACCAGTGTTTAATTTTTTGTCCGTTCGCAGGATTACGTCAAACTACGTAACAAATTGTGACCGAATTTTAAAGAAAGATAGACTTTACGGCATGGAAGATTGGATCCAGATCCAATGATTCTGGATCAGATAGAAAAAAACAAAAAACATCTCTATTTCTATCTCTCAACTAGGGGTGAGTATTGGCAGGGATGCTTATCGCGATACTTGGGTCACGATACGATATTTTTGCAATATATCACAATAATATTCTACCCAGTTAATATCAAAATTAAATGTAGATGAAAAATCAAGTTGCTGTATATGTTCATCAGAAGATTTTGATCATTCAGAGGACAAATTGAGTCAAACATATTTGCTTCAAAACATCCTATTTATTATTTATTATTAGTGTTTTTGCACATTTTCACTGAAAAAAAGAAAATGCAGTGTTACACGCTGCCATCATAAAATAAGGTGCAACAAGTTTATTTTCACTGACGCTACTGTGTAGAAGTCTCAAAGTAACCATGACGACAAAATGACGACTGTTAAGTGAGAACATTAAGGAAAAATCACCCTGATGATGCACAAAAATAAGAAAAAATAAATCCTATTGTGTCATCTTAAGCACTGATCTGAACAGATTATATGAAAATAAAATGCCTGTGCATACATACAGTAAATAGTGCAGGCACCACTGTAATATTGCACAAATACACACACACAAAAAAAAAAAAATATATATATATATTAAAAAAATGTAATAAAAAGATCCGGATTGCGCACTTTATCACGACTTTTCAAAAAAAAAAGAAAGGGGGTTGCCCATACATTTGGACGTACTCTATCGTTATTAATGGGGAGATACATTTCTTTCAAGTCTTTAAAATGTAAATGACCATGGTACCATGATATGATCACTAATTCAGATTACTGCAAATATCTGGCAAAGAGGAGATTCACCACTTTTGCGCAGGTTTGCGCTCTCTCCGATTGCTCTTGTCTACATTTTAGGTTACGTTATTGTCACATATGAATACAATTCTGTACATTCACATTAAATTCATGTTCTTACAGTAGTGGTTGCCAGCCAGGGGTATGTGTACCCTTAAAGGGTTCCAGAACACATCTCAGGGAGTACACATAACCACTTTGTGAAATAAATTTCTAACATTATCAGACAAATTTTCACATGCACACAGACTTGTTCCTCATCCATCTATAATTCATTGCGGCACAACATTTTAAAATACATCAAAAGGTGAAGTTCAAAAATCTGAAATGGCCTAAACATAAGAAATACATGAATAAAAGGCTTAAATGCTAGATTCATGTTTGACCAGACACAGGAATGCGTTTAGATTAGCCAAGTCAATAGATGCCTATTAAATTAATCAATGGGACATGGTTTTCAACTTTTTGTCTGTAGTGAATTCAATGGTTCACTAATTAAAACTGTAACCCTTGAACTTCTAAATGAAGCGTTAAGTTTTTGTTTTCTTTTTTTGTTTTTTTATAGCTTTGATCTGATTAGAGATGATGAAAAGAAATGTATTTGTAAAGAATGGAGACTGATGATCTGGTTTAAAAGATCAATTGTGCAGTTACGGTGCAATCGTAGCGTCATTCATTGTACATGTAGAAAACAGAAAAGGCCCGCAGGCACACGTTGGAGACGGCGAGTAAATGACGTGAACAGTGAATTAGTGTTTTTTTTTTTTCCCTTAATTGTACTCATGTGACCTCAATGATGCGAATATCTGATTATCATTAGGTAAACTAAGTGCCAGCAGGCTTTTCTCTGTATTAACCTTACACAGTGCAGGAGTAAAATTGGCTGATCTTGTTAGCTTTTAATCAGCAATAATGGGGAATGGAATACGTTTATGCCACAGTTTTTCTGGCTAACGCTAACCCTCCTCCAGTCAATCCTTTAATCTAAAAATCAATCAAGATAAAACGGTTGGACATTGTTCAGACATTAGTTATTTAGTGGTCAGTACCCCCTTTGTCCAACTACAACATTTTGCCCAGAATACTTTGTAAAAACAACTGTAGAGCATAATGATGGAATGAATGAGTGATAACACACATTTTAAAGAATCATGTTTTGTAAATAAGTGGAATGAAACTGTATTTAGTGCCTCCTGAGTAGATTTATTTCTATAGTTTGTATCATTTCCTGTCACTCCCTCCTGATGTGGGACCAAGACTGACTTTTGTACATCATTTTGTGTATTCTGTGTGTTTTCTGTGTTTATGGTGTCATATTTTTGTTGTTTGTCTCTTCTCTTTTATTATTCAATATAGTTGTATCTTATTTTGTGCATTTTTGTTTGTATTTTTTGAATTGTTCTCTCAGTGTGTGTCATTTGGTTTTTTCGCTGTTATTTTTGTGTATTTTGTCGTGTCTTGTGTATTTTTCTCTCATTCAGTGTGTCTTTGTTGTTGTTTTGTGTGTTGCTGTTAATAGTGAGTATTTTTCTCTCTTAGTGCATGTGTTTTTGTTGTTGTTTGTTTGTTCTTTTTATTATTTAGTATATTTTTCTTTTATTTTGTGCATTTTTGTGTGTTATTTGAATTGTTCTCTCAGTGTGTGTGTGTGTGTTTGGTGCCGTTTGGTTGTTTTTTCTGTCATTTTTGTGTATTTTGTCGTGATCTTGTGTATTTTTCTCTCATTCAGTGTGTCTTTGTTGTCGTTTTTGTGTGTTGCTGATAATAGTGAGTATTTTTCTCTCTTAGTGCATGTGTTTTTGTATATTTTGTTGTTTGTCTGTTCTTTTTATTATTTGGTATATTTTTCTCTTATTTTGTGCATTTTTTGTTGTTGTTTTTGTGTGTTGTTGGTATTATAAGAATTGTTCTCTCAGTGTGTGTGTGTTTATGGTGTCGTTTGGCTGTTTTTCTGTTATTTTTTGTGTGATTTTTTTAGTGTGTCTTTGTTGTCGTTTTTGTGTGTTGCTGGTAATAGTGAGTATTTTTCTCTCTTAGTGCATGTGTTTTTGTGTATTTTGTTGTTATTTGTAGCATATTTTTCTCTTGTTTTGTGTGTTTTTGTTGTCGTTTTGTGAGTTACTGGTAATATTTAGTGTGATTATCATTTTTTACTAAAAACATACATTATGAAAGCCCATATTTTTAATGATTTCATTTGTTAATTTGCATCATTCTCACTCAAGTACCCCCTGCAGTTCCATCACGTATCCCTTTTTGAAAAACCTGGATTAGGTTAAAAGGTTTCAATTACACACAAACACGTTTCTAACTTCCCTTTCAACAGTGAATATATATCACCTAATATCTTGCTCACCAGTTGGACCTGATAAGATATAAAGTTTTTAGTCTGCTGCCCAAATGATTGGATGCTCATTAGAGAAACGTATTGGATTCCAACAACACTGAGGAGACAGTGAAGCATCTCTTTCACATCTGCTGGCGATTGAAATCGATGCACATGTCTAACCAGAGAGGGATGTTCTGCAGACCTGCTCACAAGAGTCATGGTTCTCTAACAAGCTTTCAAAATCTGCCTTTTAACACGTCAAAAAGATAAATAATTGTCAGATCATCACTTTGACGATCTGCGATAGAGCAGAAATGGTCTGATTAGGTGGGGAATGAATGTGTTTCAGCAGTGTTTTCTGTTTAAGTGTTGAAGAAATCCCAGATCTAGTTTTGTTGATTAGGGCGGTCATTGATTACAAGTGTCCTAAAGATGTAATTGTTGGATCTGATTGATCAACTGTGATGGATGTTATTGTTTAACCCTTCTGTTATCCCTGGGGTCAATTTTACCCCATTCAATATTTATCATTCAAAATATATTAGTTTTTTTGCTTCATATTTCACAACTTTTCCTAATTTTATTGGTACAAACAGGATTGGGCTCAATTACATTTTTCAGTTACAATTATGTTTTCAATTACAATTCAATTACGATTACAGTTACCAGCATTTTTTCCCAATTACAAATAAATGTAATTTATTTGTATCCTCAGAAAGTCAATTACAATTACGTTCTTGATTACTAACGTTCAATTACAATTAATCACAATTACTGAGCCTGAAATACATAACCTTGCAAAAGTTAGCATTTCTCTTGTGTTAGCTTTCTTTTAGCATCTCTTATGATAACAGGTTTTAAATCAGCTGTAAAATACACTAAAAACAAATATCTGACAGCCGATGATTGGGCAGTAGCTAAATGGGCGGGGCATGTTACCATGCGTCCCTTAGCGCTGTATTTTGGCTTCAAGAACTTTGAATGGGAGCTATGGAGGACGTCACGTCCAATCTTTTTACAGTTTACGATGTGTATATGTAATATTTGAGGATAATAGGAGCGTTAAATGCTTAAAAAGGTTATACTGTATAAGAACTGAAAGAAGTAGGTAGATACAGCTAATGATTACTGTGAAAAAGTAGAAATGCTGTAAATAAGTAAAGATATTTAAAACTGAATGAGAAGATTATACATTACCATGAAAGATCTGCACTAGGAGATCAAGTCTGGCCTTATCTATTCCTTTGTTTATCGTGGTAAATAAACACAGGGTGTTGCCTAATTTCCTCCTCCTATTGAGTTTGACTTGTGATCGCCTGCTTGAGTTTGCCAGCATCATGCTAGGCTGTTAGCCGCGGGGCTATTTGGCCGCAGATTGTGGCCTTCTTCTTCTTCTGTGGTCCACGGGTGAGCAGAGCAGCTGGGCAGAAAGAGGCCTGTGGTTCTGTGATGGAGACAGTGAGGGGGCAACAGCATGCGCGGCGGGGAATGCGTTGCCTCTCAGGCACATTGTGTCAGTGTGTGTTTGTATGTGACGGCTGGTCAACACAAACTCCCACAGATCAACATAACATGTAGACAGGTTACAACTCACAACACAGCCAGAACAAAGGGTCTTTGCAGTCAATTTGATGCGTTAACCTCTTCGTCTCATAAAAGAATTAAAGGGAAGAAGCTGTGAATGTTTCCTCTGGTTTTTAACACCATCTGGCTTTAAACAGACAAAGGCAAATAGAGGAAGGAAAGAAGATGTTGGATAAAAGTCATGTTTTGTCCAAACAGAAAGTGCAATACTCAATCCCCCTAGAGAATTGACTAAGGCTGGGGTTCTAATCCCAACCTTGAGGTTAGGATCCCCTTTGGGGCCGTGAGACACTGGAAGGGAGATGCCAGATTCCTTCAAGAAACTAGAAGTATTTTCTGAACAATTTGAGCCCATTTTTTCATATTTTTACCCTTTTTCTGCAACTAGACCAAACTTTCCATATTTTAACCTATTTTCATCACTTTTTCTTGCCATGTTTTTGCTCCGTTTAATGCATTTTTGCTATTTCTGCCACTACTCCATCAAATTTCAAGACATGTCCAGCACTTAAACCCTTTCCAACACTTTTTTCACCTAAAGTCACATTTGTTGACGCATTTGTCACTTTTAACCTCTTTTTACCATATTTCAAACATATTTTTTTTTAATTTACCCACAATCACAATTCTTCATGCCCATAATTTGCAACTTTAAACTAATTGTTCCTAGTTTTTCTGCCACTTTTAAGCAAATATTGACACTTTGAACTATTTTTACCACTTTTGTGGTCCAGTTTTGCCCACTCTTACGTGCAACTTTTAACCAATTTTGTTTTTTAAAATCCAATTTCACCACCTTTTCTGCCCCATTTTTGGTCACTTTTAACCCATTTTATTTCTCATTATTTGAATATGAGTCATTACCTTTTTTTAAATCAAACATAAAAACAATTTTACAATTATTTTATCATTTATACATATAATTGTGTCCTTGTCTATCAAAACACAAGTGAATACATATTAATAAAGTACAGCATCAAAAATAAATGTTACACTCAACTAAATAAAACAAGAAGTTTGTCCTCAAAAAACACTTGTCTTTTTAAATGTTAAAGGGAAATTTAAGTTATTGAAACAACTTTGAATGAGGTATTTGAGTGTCTACATTTGAAGAGTCCTTGTATGTGTGCCTCCATTATAGTGATGAAAAAAAACCCAGGTCCAAACGTCCTTATCCAACATAATATTCCGCGGTGACTGCAAACAAACGCGTTAAATGTGGAAAACATTGAATAAGTGTGTAAAAAGTTTGTGTAGGTCAGGCTTAGTTTTAGATACAGACGGGGGTGGACTGGGACAAGAATTTGGCCCTGGACTTTTTGGTCTAGACCGCCCCACGACAACCCACAGATACTGTACCAGCTCACCCCACTGATGTACATATGAACACTCAAGCCCTTAATAACATCACCATACTAAACAATATCCCTTCAAATTCTGGAGCCTTGAATAAATGAAACCGTCCCTCCATGATTTCACAGCAAATTTGTGTAATAGTAATAGATTTGTGGCAGCATTTTCAAAAAAAATTGCAGCAAAAGTTGCAACACTGTAATGCTTTATTGTTTTCCATAACTTTGCATAAACAAGTCAATTTGCAATAAAACTGAATGCCTTCAAATTATTTCATAATAATACAGAAAAGGGCTTGGATTCACAACAATTTAAGATGATATGGATCATTTCCTTCACATTTAAAATGTTTCAGTGCAGAGAATATTAATCAGACTGTTTAAGTATTAGCAATAAAAACTAAAACTCATAAAAAGGAATAAATGGTACTTTTCCTGTAAGAATTTCATCATTGCAGAATTGTCACTCTGAAAGTGGAATGATGTTTACTATGGTGCAGATAACAAGCCAATCCTCACAGATGTGTTAAATAATAGAGGCAGCATATTTTAGAAATACTGTTTGTGATGTAATCAAAGCTGATTATAGCTGCCAAAAACAGATCAGTTTACACAAATACGTTTATTGGGTATAAACAATGGGGCTATTATTGTTGTAACAGTATTTACGAATGTGTATTTTGATGTGTAATCTGTAAATATTGAACTTTGCCCCCCTCAGGGGGCACACGCACCAATTATATTGGCCACTTATATTAATTTCAAGCTCCATAAAAGATCATATGGTAGAGGTTTAGTCAAGTTATTTTCTTTAAAAGTCCTTCTAGAGCACCAGGAGATAAATAAATCAAATGAAATTGCTTTATGATTTTTAGATATCTGATTACTAGTATAATGAACCAATTTTTGTTTTGATGATGGAAATGTAAAACGATTGTAATGGAGAAAGATACTTTTTCTGTATTTTAACAAAACTATTTAATTGGACCCCAGAAGGAATAGCGTCAGCTTGACTGCGCTAATGGGGATCTACAAAAAAAATAAACAAATAAACAAACACCCTCATTCTTAAAACACATTCTACCAGATTGACCAGAACCACCATTGCTGGGTGAGGGGCTAGAACATGCGTGGGTGGGAGTCCTGGGCCTCTGTTAGCCTCTCTAAGGTCATTGGGTCAGGTAGTCTGACAGATCAGCCACCGGCGAGGCCAGTCAATCGTCACCTCTCTGACTCTGACTCAGTCGTTGTGCCTGCAGCTGCATGGGTCGACCCGGGAGAGTTACCGAAGTTACCAAGGCAAGGCTCGGCAAATAAATGAATAAATCTAAACTACCATCCTTCGGCCCTTTATTGACGGGCCTAAATGGAAAACTCTCAGGACTCACGATGGCCAATCCACCCATGGATGCAGAGAAAGGTGGTTCACAAAATTAATTTTCACCAAATTTTGCTTTTCGCCTTTTTAGCATCTGTACCAAAATGGTGTCAATCGCTGCACATTTAGGGATGGCAAACTTTTTCACAATGTTGACATTTAGTGACTGACTGTAGTAATCTTCTTACTCATTTACTATAAATACAAGGAGAAACTATGAATGGCTATATCTCCCTTTACATCGTTAAAGTTTCTGATATCTGTGAAAGTTACGCATTCTTTGGTTGATCAACACAAATTTTGAAAAAACGTGGGCCACCCTTTACGGATCTTATATACATAATTCCCACATGACGTCACAACATACGGGCAGCTGAAATGAGTTTAGCCTCTGTTCACAGCCAAAAGATCACAATATGGTAGTTTCATGTTGGGTTAATGGTGCACTAATCCCCACGATAGTTCAGTTAAACGTGGATTCTTTAGTGAGGGAAGTCGGCAAGTCAGATCCGTAACTTTGGGATAAGGATTGGCTCTCAGGTCTGGGTCGGTCGGGCTAGGGTGCGAAGTGGGGCTGGGCTCGCGCCGCGGCTGGAGGAGCAGCCGCCTCCGCCGCTGGAGGAGCAGCCGCCTCCGCCGCCTTGCTCTCCCCGCTGCTGGAGACCCGGTGCTCGGCCTGCCTCGCCTCGTCGGTGGCGTAGCCCCCTCGTCGGCCCCCTTCGCCTGGGGTCAGAGCAGACAGGCGACCTGGCGTGCGCGTGGCGGTGTCCGGTGCCGGGCAGAGGGGGCCGGGTCTCGGCGGCGACTCTGGACGCATGCCTGTCTCTTCTTGCGGATCTCCCCAGCTGCGGTGCCCGCCGGGGTCCCCCCTCCTCCCCTCCTATTGACATTCATGATATAAATTGCCTTGTTCACTTTAATAGTTTTGCATACCCTGTCTGTCATAAGCACTTTCCCTTTCGCCGTCATGCTGTGCACATCTTTCATCCAACCATTCATGAACTGGTTGTGCACCTCGAATGATTTGAAAGTCTGTACTCTTCCATAGTATAAGCACTTTTAGAACAAACAAAATAGTTTAAAATGTCTATGTACCTATAGCAGGAAGGTATTTGATTGATACTGATGTATTCCGTCTCGCTGTTGTATCTGTGTCTCGTTTGTTTCTCTAAACCATCTCTGTACTGCTTTTTGGGTGGTTTACCGGCCATTTGTGTTGGTTTTGTCAGACATTTTAATCGTCTTTTGTGGAGTAGAATGCAGCGAAGCAGGTAAACAATACAAGCACGCCTCTAAGCTTGCCCTCAAAGATAGCGTCTCTGGGGAGGTCACGTGGCCTGTGGGAACTATGTTTGGGCCCAATTTGTGTACAGATTCTCAAAATATCAACCACCCTAATGCAGAGCTAAAGGTAGAGTTCAACCTGTTAAACACTGCAGTCCATTCTTGCTACACTGCAAAATGTATTCTACACAGTGGTATTTTTGTAAATATACCATCAATATTCCCCTAGCAGCAATCATTTTGGAACGGAAAAATGCTAAGTTTGCAAAAATATTGGCTTGTTTAGAGCAAATATAAAGACATTTGTATTAAAAGCAGTGGTAAGTATTGGTTTTTTATATGTATACTTAAATTCAGTAAACCATGATAAACCTCATCCTATCAAATGGGTTTATTCAATTTGAAACTTATGTATTAGTTTGCTAAGAGCAAATTTACTCTAACATTTACTCATGTTTTGGTGTTTAGGTTTTATATTTGGCAATAAATATAAACTAAACCTCACACAGTCAACTTAAGGCAGTGATAGGCAACTGGCAGCCCAGGGGCTACATGCAGCCCTCAATCTTATTTTGTGTTTTTTTACTGTATTTTCTTTCTAAGATTTTTGAAAAATGTGGCCCTGGGATCCGACAATCCTATATTTGTGGCCACCACTCCTATTAAAGTTGCCCATCCCTGACTTAAGGTTTCAAGAAACCAATTTTTTTTTTTTTTTTCCTTTCTCATCAAGAATGTTTATGTGGGTAAAATGATTATCAGTCTGTCATTATAATTTACTCCAGGTCTGTGCATTAACATTATTTGTTGTTCAAGCCTAAGGTGTGAGCATGGATATTGAAGTCCTGTCTGTCTACTTTTGAGTTATTGCCATGCTGACGGTTGTACTTTAGATGACGCTTATACTTCAAGGACTTTTACCATTTGGCTTTCGATGTGTTTACCCTGATGAAGGTAGAAAATCAACCTGATACTACCGTACATATTCAACTGCTTCTTTAGATCAACAATATGGAATGTAGAGCACAGCACTCTGTGTTTGGCAGACAACGTGCTTGGTGAATTGCCCAAAAAAGGTTGTCCTTTTCTTTTTTTTTTTTTTTTTTTTCCAATCACTAAATCTTTTTCATCTCGCCATCCTGTCCCGTAAAGGAAATAGATGAAGACCAAACGGGGCTGTCATGTGCCCTTTACTCTGGTGGCGTACTGCCAGCCACCGTACCATTAAAGCCTGATTGATAAATTGCTACGGAGAAGGTTGTCTTTCCTACATCTGAGGGTAGTGAGTGACAAGCATGGTGGATTTCTCCTTGGTCGAGGTCCTTCCTGGCCAAGTGGAAATTATAGAAATTCAAAGTTCTCGAAAGTTAGTGAGTCGGCAAGAGTGGAATGGGTAAAAAAATTCTGCCATGGCATTTTGTATCCAGACCAGCCCACCACAATATCAGCGCACACCACGTAGAAGACGTTATTAAGTCAACTGATGCTCAACATGTGGCTCTTTACGTCTTAATTAGGGCCCGAGCAGCAACGGTGCATAGGATCCTATTGTAATGCACCTCATTTTCTATTATTATTATTATTATTATTATTATTAATGGTCGTATTTTTGAGGGCCTAAACACGTTCAAAAACTCATGAAAATTTGAACGCATATTAGGACTGGCGAAAAATTTTATATTTTGGGGGAACAAAATGACTCAATGGCGCCCCATGGAAAAATTGTATTTCCTCCCAGCTGGAACTGATGACATCATCACTGTGGGACTTCTGCAAAATTCTGACATCATCACTCTCTACAGTGATGATGTCAGAATTCTACAATGTACTATTACTTCAGTACACTGAGAATTTTCCTGATCGAGATAAGTACTGTTTTTTCTTTCTACCACAAACACATTCCCAAAGATTACACAATGTAACCTCATTGGCTAATGATTTACATCTGTTTTATACCTACACAGAAACAAATCAAGCACCTCCAGTTATGGTTTAACCCAACGGTCATTCATAGTCATAGTGCCAATTATTAATAGGAAAGGGATTCATAGGCATTATAATTGCACAGAACATTGCAGGAAAGTTTGTGATATAATCCTTGAAAAAGGTCAGCTACGTATCGACACTTTCAAATTTCTGCCACATCCCGACATGCAACACACCTCAACGTGTGCCATTTCCCGACTTGTGTGTGGTTGCGAGGGCTTGTAGCTTTGATTTTGATAATTATTCCCCCAGAAAACCTTTAAAGGGGGAAACTTTTTAACTCCTTTTACTGATTTCCTTTGGCCATTTTGCAACTTCCTTTGTCCCATTTTGCCAATAAATACATTTTTTGGGCACTTTTCATCCAAATAAGCTCACTGTTGCCCAGTAAATACCACATTGCCACATTTTGTCCATTTAGGAACCAGGTGGTATGTAATGGCAAATGGTAGCTTCTTTATTTGCCTATTTTTGGCCACTCTAGACTGCTTTTAGCCAGTTTTAGTCACTTTTCACTCTTTTCTTGCCACATTTTTGCCAATTTTGGACCATTTTTGGCCACCTGTCACCATTTCTGCCTCCATTCGCTCATCTAAAAAAAAAAGACAAAAGCAAAATTGGGTTGATGGAAAATAGGGATGATGACCGGTATGCCAGATGGCCAGTCCATCCCTGTGTGCCGGTATTTAACTGCTTCGGTGAAGTAAAAATATAAAAGTGGTGACTGTCATCAAAAGTTAAGGAAAAAAGTAGAAAAAACATGTCATTTTAAAAAAGCCACACACAACAACTGCAACTTTAGGGGTTTAAAATTAACCTTTATTTATTGGTTTACATTGTTTTCTTTTTGTAAAGCTTAATTAGACTTTGCTGATTTGATCTATGATGTGTTTTCTGGTGCAAGTACTTTATACCCATAATTCACAGCAGGCTCTCTGCTGATAATAATGTGGCCTAATTTGCCTTAGTTAGACTCAGTGGGAGTACACAAACACAATTACAGTCAATGCATGTCATGTTTTATTTTTTATTATATTTAAACAGTCATCAAGCTACTTTAGGTTCAAAGAAAATACTTTTAGCAGACCGTGCAAGATCCAGTAGCAACAGATTTTGTTTCTGTAAAAATTGCAATTATTTATCAACTCTAGAATTAACTCTCCTTTGTCAACTCAAGACATTTGTCATGTTTTTTGGCATCTGACAGCATACTACAATAAAGCAGTTTTACTTTACCGATGAGCTAAATGTTGTGTTTGCTACAGAAAACTGCAAAGTACATAAATTAAAAACCTACATTTTTAGGTTTACAGCTTGAATCCAAATGTGCTTAAGATAACTTCTGAAAATCTTTTTTTTTAGCGTCCATATGGCATGCTATTATAGTATAATACAGTATCGTATAGTATAGTATAGTATAATACAGATTTAAGCCTTTAAAGCTGTTTTAACTTTTATTAACTTAAATAATTAATTATACGGCACAGACAGCACAGAGACGTACGATTCATTCAGAAATTATTACTTTTACGATATACTATATGATGCTAATGAGAATTACTTTCTTTTAATTAAAGAAAATAAATCGCTGTATTATTGCCCTTTCCGGCAGTTTTTTTTTTTACAATTCATTACATGTTCTACAGTGTAATATTGGTTTAAAATGAAGAAAAACACAAACAAAATCGATTTTTTTTTAGATATAGTAGGAAGAAAACAATGAAAGCTCACATGAATAACAGATTTTTCAACAAATACATAAAGTTTAGACTGCATAAAACGATTTATCTAAAATGTAAAGTGCAACATCTTTGCTTTCAGAAACAGTTGGAATATTTCCAATAGAGCGAGTCTTACCAGAGTTACGGTAATTTTAATTGCCACATACCAGGATGTGTTGCTGGGCGACGCGGTACGTGCTAAAGGGTTAATAAATCAAATTCCAATTCCTGCTGTGGTCAGACTCATGCGTGTATTACAACAAGGGGTTATTATATGATTCTTGAGATTATTTGTCTTTTTTTTGTTAATCATCCTTGAAAACAATAATTAAACCAGATATTCCCTGTAAAGCCTTCTGTTATTCCTGAAATCAAGACTTTTTTGGTTTTATTTTATAACTGTACTTTCTCCTCCGTAGTCCAAAGTGCAAATTCTGGATTGTAGAAATATATATTTGTAGTGGCAGTTATAGAAGCACAATTGTTTACCGGTGCTTAACAGGTGATGTTTATTCGATTTATCTGAACAGGAAATGAAACAGAGTATTTAATTTGTGTCTATTTGGCGTACTTACGAGGGAAAACAGTTGGAGTGAGGTAAATGACAATGTGGTTAAAAAAAAAAAAAAGGAATTGGTTTGTGTCGCTGTGGGTGGGAAGACGTTGCTTTTCCTCAGTAATTGTAGAAAATTGTGTAGGTTTGTGTGTGTCTATATGAACACACGCTCATTTGTTTTCACTTCATTGTAAAAGGAGTGTAAGACAAATTGACCATATGGAGGTGAGCAGACGGTGGCCAGGTTGTGAAAAGAACCGTTTAGGTTCTCCATATTGTGTGGTTTGGCAGTGGGCCATGGTTAAACTCAATGGGAACTGCAAAACGTGTTACTATCAAAGTGTGGCCCCTTCAAAATAAAGAACACAGTAAATGTATGATGTGTTTTTTTATTTATTTTTTTAAAAAGAGAATGTGAATGTTAAACCTAAAATTTTCAGTTATTTTCCATTCCTGGGTTGACAGAGTTGGTTTACACTGGGCTACAGCCTCATTCTACATGCTCAAACAGCCCAAGTGTCTGGTGCACACACATTTACTAACAGACATTATAGACTCAATCAAGGAGGAAAACTTGCATTTTTTCAAAGCTGTACAAAGATTATTATTATTCTCTCCCCTCCGTCCGTAAAGATGAACTTTGTGACAGATAGCTAAACACTTGAAAGAGTTGAATAAAGACTCAGACGTAGAAGTTTTAACTGTTGACCGTTTATCTTTGTCTTTCACTTTTCTGACAATGTGACCCAGAAGCTCTGTGAAACTAAACATAAGTGCACAGAGAAAGATACATAAATATCTAAACAAATGTATGAAATAAGGGATATACATTTACAAACAAAGCTTCTCAGCAGCTCAACACAGGTGGATGGAAAGGAATGAGCTCAGCACGTTCAGTTCTCACCCATTGAGTTCTCACATCAAAATGGCTCCTGACCCTCTTGACCAAACAAACCCAACCATGTGATTTCACCAACCAATAACAAAGAACCCAACTTTAGCTGCAGCTCTGTCCCTCACCAGCAGGAAGTGGAACATCGTGAAATCCTGTTTCCGTAGCTCCTCAATAGCTACAGATGGACTCAATGCTCAACCTCTTCCAAACTTGACAAGCTTTTCCTTCTGAATAGATCACGTTTTTGGCAACATCTCTTCAAAGTCCTTAAAGAGATTACAACGCTGTGTTTAAGCGCTAGAAAATAAATAATCTCTTTGTAGATGGTCACAATCTGCTGTTTGTTGTATATGGTGTATTGGCCATTGTCAGCTTCCATAGATTTGACTTCATTAGCAGACCTTCGACTTTTATCACATTATATTTTGAGTTCATTTTGGAAATTTCGACTTTAATCTCGACATTATACATCAACTTTATTCTTGAAATGCCCAAAATGATATTCTCCATCAAATTTGGCCCTATTCCACTTCCGTATGGTGATGACATGACATATCATTGGATTCAATTTTAAACTGGCATGAATTGTCTTGTCAGTCTTTGTCTTTCCATTCTGTTTGCAGAGTGGCACTTTTTGGGAAAAACTGGTCTTTTTTAGGTTATTGTTTATTGTACTTTTTCATAGTCCTATTGAGTTCAAAAGGTCATACCCAGAGTAAGTATGTGTGTACACCGAGGGTTAAAGTGAAATTAAAGCATGGTTATTTTTCAAACTGCATTTTTTTTTTTCCATTATCACGTCTATCATCCCACCACTAATTATAATACATCCAATTTCAGCAAAAACATATTTAATAACTGACCTTTTGGTTAGAAAAAGTACAAAATTATTTTTGGTCATCTCATTTTTGTTGAGATTAATACATTTGAGATTAATGCACCCACCACGCCACCTTGTCTGAAAGAATCATAATTAGACCATATACAGTACCTACATGCATGTACGTGCCTGTATGCAGCATGTTTGTGTCCTTGTGAAAGTCACTCACACCAGGACGTGGTCATGTCACACTGTGATAATAACTGCTAACAGAACTGTGTATTAACACATACCACTCCAATTATTTAATCGCAGCTGGAAATGTCACGAACAAGCTTTTGTCCCCCCCCCCCCTTATTTTCCTGTTTGGATCCCCCCCCCCCAGGCTAAGAGACAGTCAGAAAGGGGAATAGCCTTAATTTGTGTGCTTGGCACTTTAAAATCTGTCTTTCAATTGAGAAAGAGTCTATTTGAATGGTAATTCCAACTTCTCTTTTTATGAAGTTCTTGGTGGCACTTGACGGTGGAGGCCTAGATAATAGCGCACAAGATCTACTCATGTCATTGATGGAACATTGTTTGTCTTCTATTGAAACAATCCCTTAATGCCAACACTGAGGTAACACAAAGCAACAAAGGCTTAAACGCCTTGGCCAACACCATCCGGTTCTGACTTTTATAAGGTTTTTGAATTCTTTTGCTTGAAAGCAAAGAAGTTATTGTAGTATCTATTCACAGAGAATGTCAAGCTATGACAAAAGTCACCCAAGGGAAATAAAACTTGTGCCGACGGATCATGTCATTACTCAAACTCCTTTCATTAAAGATGAGTGCATGCAATAGGAATAGCAATCAGCGCAACTCTAGCCTTTTCTAAAGGCACCGATGGAATTTTAGAAATTTTCCTCTCTCGGTGATTTAGGGACAGCTACGCATTTTAATAACTAGTTACTGTCATGCATTAGGAGATATGAAACATGACAGTGTTTGTAATGTATTACTAGAGTGGAAGGACAACCGTCAAAGAAGCAAATTGACAAATTGAATCTGTTAAGGAACCTTTTTTGGTCAAACATTACCGATCTTCCAGAAATCTTATTCTTCATTCCAAGAAACAATCCAATCGAAGCGTCCTTTTTAGAACCAATTCATCTTTCATTACAATCCATGTAGTGGTTATTTCATGCTAAATTAAAGTACAATTTTTTTAGGAAATGTATATTTCAAGTTCAGCTGTTCCCCAAGAGTTAGGGTAAGGAAATAGTACTGTCTGACTTCTTTGAAAAGTTTTTTAATATCCTTCCAGTCAAAAATGTAATTATAGTACAATACCAGCACCTTTTTCAACATCATGAAATTATTTAGTGGGTCATGTGCTTAAGGTTTATCCTTTTATGGTTCACTCTTATTCTCTTTTAGTCACTCTCATGCTTTCTCGATTGTCCTTGTTTTTGTCTACATCCCCAGTTTTCTCACATTTTTTTTAATAAGAAGGAATAATAATGAATAAACTAAACTTTAATAACTGGTTCACTTTAATTTTATGTTCCGAATAAAAATTTAATTGTTGAAAAACCAAAACAATTAAACAAAATCAGCCTATTTTTTTTCTTATTGTGTGAACAGAAGTTCACAAAGTTTTCAAAGTAAGAGCATGTTTGAGGACGTTGCTGTGTAACAGAAGTTCATGATGGACATTCATTATTTTCATTCAGTATTTTCTTATTTTGTTGTTGACATGATTGCAGAAAAGCTCTTCTTCACACGTTCCTGTAGATAACAAACCTTGTTTGTCATCCGCAGAGTAAGGCTCCAAAGTCATTTTACCCAGGGCTTAGGAAGTACCGTCTTTATACGCACTCTTACTTTGAAAGCGGCAACTTCCAGTTGCACCATATATAGGTTTTTTTGTTTGTTTTTTTTTGCCTTTTACTGTCTTCTAACATTTCAGTTTTTGAAAATCAACCATTTTTTATTATTATCATTGACATTTTTTAATCTATTCTTGACTCTGATAAAGACAAATTACTTCAATTTCAATCTTTTTTTTTTTTTTTTTTTTTTTAAATAAAAATCAAATAGTATATTTTTTGTTCTTTAGTGTCCTTTTCTGAACAGAATAGCCAATAAACAAAACATACATTGACCCTCCCCACTAAATAGTTCCTTGCTCGGTTAAGAACAATCATGATCTGAATGCTTTTGAACTGCGTAATGTGTTTTTAGTTCAGATTACATTGTGGTGTCAGTAGAATGCATCACAGCAGACTTTACAATTGACCAATAAGTGTGTTAGAAAATGTAAATGTTATGTCATATTGTTGGATTGCAATGAATTTGTTTGTTTTTTTTGTTCTAACCTGCCTTTGTTGCTAACAGCAGTAGCTTTGTTCCACCCATTCCAAATTTAATATCAAACTCTGTTCATGTCCCTTTAAGGTTTCCTGCTCATTAGCTGTCATAACAAATTCATTTTTTTTTCGAGGATCACAAACGTGAACTGTATAATAACTCTGGTGGGAAAAGCAGACATCATTAAAAACTCATTCACAGGCTTCCACTCTGCAGACTGGTTCAAAGGTCTATGTTTAGTCATCTCCCAAATGACACGAGGCAGTTTTGATGAACTCAGATCCCTCAGCAGAAATACAATTCTGTGACTGGTGGATGAAAAAGGGAAATAGCCTGAGGTTCTTCTTTCAGGTTGAAATTATCTTCAGTCAATTATTGGAAATGACAGTTTGATGAATGTTTTGGGGGGGAATTCAACACGGCCGAGTGGGTTGCATGCGCTCCAGGTGGATACAATTGAGAAGCAGTTTTAGTCACGTTTGTTACATCCTAGGCAAGCTGGAGATGTAAAACTGTGTTAACATGTTAAAATTGAGATCTAAAGTAGCTTAACATGATACTGTACGAATTTACAGTAAATGCAACACATTCTTGGATGCTGTTTTTGTGCTTCCTACATTGGCTGCATTTGTGCAAGCGGGTTATGGGTCCTGGGATTTGGAAAAGAGTTTCCTCTTTATTGAACAGAAAACACTTCTCACACATAACGATCAACATAAACATAAAACGGAATCACTGCCAATGTGGAGGCAATGCATTCAGCAGTGATTCACTTTGTTATCTGGAAGTACATCACGATGGAGGAGATGAGGGAAAACTCACACTATGGACAGCACTGTGCAGATAATGTCATGAGACCTGGGAGACAGATAAGAAAAGGCCCATTAGAATTGGGATTTGGAGTTTTCTTCTATTATTGAGAGGAAGTTCATTTTAGGAGGTAAAGTGTGTAAGACTGGCAGGCGAAGAAGCAGAAGTAGTGGTTTAACTAACATTAATAGTTTACAGATAATGGGGGGTCTTTAAGTACATAGTTTGATGTCATTTATATTCCAAGGGGACTAAATTTCCCTTATTAGTGTTGATAAGGTCAGTTTAAGTGAATCTTTTTATTAATATTAATGTAATTAATTTTGTTAGGCTTTGACATATTGTGCCGTATGCCAGGGTTGGGGTCAATTATAATTGTAATTGCATAACTGATAATTCATTGCAATTATGATGCAAATACAATTGTTATTGTATTTGGGAAAATCTGTTGCTGTTGTAACCATATTTTAATTTTAATTGAGTTTCCGATAATTTACTTCGTAATTGTGATTGGCATGGAAAGTCTATAAAAACTGTCATTTTCATTGATACAATTGAATTAAATGCAAACCTGAGGAACCATAGTACACTTCTATGGCTTACACATATAGTTAACCATTAATACAATGTGTTTCATATCAACTTTTCCCACATTTAAAAAAATAAATAAATAAATTGAAATCGAGGGATATACTGACACAAAAAAATTAAAAGCTATATTTGAATGGATAAGGAAGACAAACAAGGTAACCAATAGATGAAATACCAATTGTGTGATAGATAATACTTTTTGTGTATTTTACTGCTAATTTAAGACATGAGTCAAAACCAATTCATTATCATAAGAGATGCTAACAGAAAGCTAACACAAGAGGAAGGTTATACGTTTTATGGGGTTATTTATTTCAGGCTCAGTAATGGTAATTGAAGTTTAGTAATTGACTTTCAGGGAAAAAATTGTAATTGTAATTTAAGAAAAACTAGTACAGTTCTCGTCGGAAGTATGTATTCATACAGTGGGAGCTTAAATAGAGTTGTCAATTATGGCCAAATGAGTATGTGTTTGAAGGTTGGATGTACAAAGAGGTGTACGTACTCTGTACTGATCTGTAATGGTATAAAGGGGTTTATTTGCAGGTGTAAAGTAAAATAGCGTGTGCAATTTCCCTGGTTTAATTCTATGGGACATAAGCACGATAAATGTGTTGTTTTTTTACTCATTTTTATATCTTTTTTCTTTTAATGTATTTTTCTGTAATGTATGTTTTTTGGAGTCATTATGTGTATTTTTGTATCTCTGTTGTCCTTTTGTGCATTTTTTGTATAATTATTGTTTTTGTTGCCATTGTAGTGTGATTCTGGACTCATTTTGTGTATTTTTGTATATTGTTTAGTGTAGTTTTGTGCATTTCTGTTGTCATTTTGTGGTATTTTTTGTGTATTTTGAGTCATTTTCATATTTTTGTTGTCGTTTGGTGTATTTTTCTGTATTATATGTTTTTTGGAGTCATTTTTTTGTGTTTTTGGAGCCTTTTTTGTTTATTTTTGTTCATTTCTGTTGTCAGTTAGTGTACTTTTTGTATAACTATTATTTAGTTTTTTGTTTTATTAGTCCAGTGATATCAACAGCCGCCAACAACTTCCGGAAACTATTTGAAACTTGCAGGAACTCTTCCGTTGTCGCAACCCTCTCTTTAAACGGCTCTGTGTGCATTCAGCATGTACATCCAGGGTTGGTTATATAGCTACATGATTAAAATATCAGCGTTTATAATGCCCTATCCGTGGAAAAATGTGCTTTTTTCGCTGTTCGCTTTCGACAGAGCCGCGGCCATTGCCCGCCATTAACTTCCGGGTCCCGTCCGTCCGGTTTAAACAGCAAACGGTCAAACAAACATAAAAATAAATGTTTTGAAATCACCAAATAAGTCCAAAATGATGCATGCACACACTCGGGCTATGTGGAAGCTGTTCATAAAGTTTCAGGTCGAACAAACACTGCGTTGGGGAGATATTTCCTCCACAAACATACACACACACGCAGACCTTTCTTGCATTATAGATACAGTAGATGCTGGTCACCGTAATCGTTGTTGAGTTGAATAATTGTAATTGAAAATCATAATCGACCCCGACCCCACAAAGAGAACATGGAGCATCTTGGTTGATAAAGATAAGGAGAGATGTGGTGTGGTGTTGGACAGTCTGTGGTGTGTTACTGTGGAGGTTGTGAATACAAATGAGAGATGATGGGATGTTGACACACTGTACATGTGGCTGAGCAGATGTCACTGATCATTACTGAGCACATATCACCAGTGTTGGGAGAACAGTCCAGACCACACATTCTGTACCCTTTTGTCCATTTTTGGCGAACTGCTGCCCAGTCGCACGGGGAAATGTGAAACTGTGACGTAAAGGAATGAATCAGCTGTTCAGGGCGTGCCAACACAATTTTGTCATCATTTTTGTGCTGCAAGAACACATTTCTATCATGCAGCTTGGGAAGAATTTCTAACAGATGTACAGTATTTAAATTGGAAGCGATTTCACTAACCCCAAACCCTCCATCTGAAGCATATAAAGTTGGTTTGAAGCAGCTTTAAAGCAATTAAGAAATTGTGTTGGAATGCATAAAACAATAGATTAATTAACGTGAGAGTTTCACAATACCACGTGAGTACAATTTTAGGTTTGTGACAAATTTGTGTTGTTTTCTTGTAATTATTTTCATAGGCGACTGTAACTTGTCTGAACATCAGTTTGGATGCTTGATGTTTTCTTGGGGATGAAGGAATAATCATTTGAGTCTTCAGGAAGCTGGAATATTGGTATATAAGCAGCAATGTTCTTTATTTGTTTTTGACTAGATCAAAAAATGAAAATCTTTTCAACTTAAAGCGGCCGGGGACGATAACTAATGTTTTTATTACAGATGAAGATATAGGCCTCATAAATCAATAAATCTGAACAAATGGCAGATATTACTCAAACAAATGTCAAAAGTTGTAATCGCCGCTCGCAAGATTGATTTTTTGACTCGAACACAAACATTAGGTTTGATGAAAAATGGTCATTATGACTTGAACTTCAGAAAAGTTTTGTGCATTGCATTGTGGGATTGGGAATCCTGTAGAACATTATAGATTATTTTTTTTTACACGCACAGACTTTTTTCTCATTCATCAATAGTAATTTGTGGCACAACTCTTTAAAATCCACCAAAAGGTGAAGTTTAAAATTCTAAAACGAGCAAAACATCAGAAATAAATGAATAAAAATTCAAGGTTAATGTTGGATGAGACACAGGAAAGAGTTTAGACGAGCCTGTAGACACAAATAAATAATGTATAACATGAGCTAAGAGGTACAGTACAGTACAGGGGGCAATAAAGTTTGGGAAATACCGCTGTAGAAGAATACAAACAACACCAAAGTGGAAAACTTTCTTTACGAAGTGTTTACTTTATTCTTTCCGCAATTTCTTCAGTTTTTTTTCACCAGACAAGGAAGACAGTGATTTGATTGACACCATTTTTCTTCTGGTTTGTTTATGGTTTCACTCCGTGAAACATAACATTATGTCTGTATTTGGATGTTTTCGTAGAAAGCCACAACATCAATACCCGCCATTATTTTTTTCAACAACTTTCAATCCACGAAAACACCAGAAACGTCACTTTTGCTGAGCTATTTATTAACTTTAGAGGTTTAATGTAACCTGTACAGGATCACAGGGGTTAAAATAGTGATTTTGGCTGGCTGAACTGATTACACAACACAATATGCACAACTATATCATCACATCTCACTCTCACTTTAAAACAGTCCACTCTTCCCCACCCCATCCATTTTCCTACCTACCCTGACTCTCTCTCCCCAGTTCCCTTCCCCCTGACCTAGGTGTAACACTGCCCTATCTTTTTATATCCACCCTTTAATAAAGTATTTCTTACCCTTCCTTAGGGAGGGCTGGTGATGGTCACAATTATGCAATAAAATAATTAAATTTATTTAATTGCAACAACAAAACGATTGCACTTCTTGTTGTGTTGACCTTCAACAGCATGTGCAGACAAAGGGAAAAAAAAAAATCAGTGTTTTTCAACCTTGGGGTCACCTGAAATTAAAATAGATTTTTGAATTTTTTGAATTATTATTCTTTAAAAAAAAGAAAAAAGAAAGAAAATTAAAACACAATCTTAAAAATCTTAAACAACTGTATTTCTATAGTTTCAAATCTAGTTCAACGAATACATATATATATATCTGATCTCAAACATGATCAAACAATAATTCTCAAAAAAAACGTCTCTGGGGTTAGCAGAAAATCTCGATATCAAAAGGGGTCATGATCCAAAAAGGGTTAGGAACCACTGGGTTAAATGGGTGCCTATATCAGCTCAGGCCAGGTGGACATGGTACACCAGTCTCTAAAGTGCAATATGCCAGGTTTTTTTTTTTTTTCTTAATATATATCCTCAAACTTTAAATTCCAAACTTTCTAGCCAAATAATAAAAGTTGTAGTAGACAGATTTGGTCATAAAACACACACATTTCATCAGTTATAAATGGTAATATTGGACCATGACCAACATTGAACAAGCATGTTTTATGGTTACCTCTGTACACACTATCATTTTTATGCTGGTCGTTAACACTAAAATCTCGACATCATTTATAAACGGCACAGAATAAACGATGTAATTTTTTTTTCAGATGCTCCACTGAGGGCAGCTTCATGATTCCCTGCACTCACCGCTGCACTGATGTATAACATTGGTAAATGCAGGGTGTGCTCACCTCAGGGCCCCATCCAGCACCCATTCTCTCTGGGAGCTAATAACAAACCAGGTGTGATTCACAAACACGTCGCCCACAGCTACATGTTAGACAGATTTATGCATCAGCAGAGATTTCTTTCCACTGTCTTTCTATTAAAAAAAAACAACAAATTCCCTCTGCTTCAGCAAAAACTGAGTGGCATGAGCTGCAGGTGCAATCAGCGCTGTGCTAAAACCTTTTAATTAACACCATCTATCATCATTAGCCAAACGGTCAGGCCCCGCAGTCTCAGCGTTAACTCTTAGAGAACGAAGCGAGGAGAAAAGTAAATGATGCACTGCGCTTCTTTTGCTTTGCGGGCTCTGTCGCTGTCAGCTCCCCTTTGCTGTGCTCAGTCACTGTAGAGCAACTCGGAAAAACACATCAGTCTACATCAGAGCCAGTTAATCAGTGTGCAAGCACGAGCTGCCATCCTGAGACTCACTGGACTAAATAGTGAGCCTAAAAGTAATGCCTGCTGATGCATGTGATAGCAGCAGACTAATTGTAATAGTTTGCTGCATTCAAATGAGGGTGACCTTTGGTTTGGGATATTTGTCAAGTTGCTGCTCCTGGAATAAGAATGGCTATATTTGTAGTTAAATTGACTTTGGTCATTTGGTTTTACTTCAAACTTGTTCAAACCTGAGATTTTCTGAAAACTTTAAGGTAGAGTTCAAGGTAGGGCCAAAGACTGGTGATGAATTGCTTTTTTTAAGAATTTGCACAACAAATGTAAATAAAAGCCTATATAACCTATACCAGACATGGGCAACTGGCGGCTTGGGGGCCACATTTCGCGCTTGGGGTTTATTTTGTGTGAATCCCAAAATAAATCCCCCAAATGTTTTTTCAAGAAGTTGGAAGGAATAAAAAGCCCAACACAATACACAAAATAACTCAAAACACACAAATCGACAGCAAATTGCACAAAGAACAAAAAAAAAAAAACGCACAAACAATTCCTAAAATACACAAAATGACTACAAAGACAGACACTTCAACCACTTAAACAAACATAATGACCATGAAAACACAAAAACCACACATTACAGAGTAGTTCCAAAGACACCAAAACTGTCAAAATGACAGAAAAACACAGAAACAACAAAAATACAGAAAGTGACCCCAAAAACACACAAATTGAAAAAAATAAATGCACAAAATGACAGAAAAAAACAAAAAAAAAATATAACACAAAATGACTCCAAAAACACACAAAATGACTAAAAACTGACAAAAAAAAACAAAAACACAAACACAAAAAATGACAACCCCCCCCCAATTAATGCTCAGATCAATCATTATTCTAATGCTGACACAAATGTTGATAATTTGGCCCACATTATTGTCATTTTTGTGGCCCCCGCTGTGATAGAAGTTGCCCAAATACTGTAAAAGACAAGATAATAACAGAAAATACTCTAGAAACACACAAACCTACTAAAAAATGAACAAAATGACAACAGTAATACACAAACTGACTCCAGATAACACAAAACGACAACAGTGATACACAAAATGACTCAAAAAATGGACAAAAATACTGGAAATGACAACAAAAGTGCACAAAAAGACAAGAAAAACACAAAAGACGACTCTGCAAACCCACAGTACTACAAACAAACAAAATGAAAACAGAAATACACAAAACTGACTGCAAAAAAGGAGCATGACAACACAAACACACAATATGACTCCAAAAGACATACAAGCATGAAAAATACACAAAAATGCATCAGAAATAATTTAGAACAAGTGATACAACAACAAACATGAACAGAATGACAGAAAAACACACAAAGTTTTTCTAAAAAAAATCTTTGTTCGTTCCTGTTTTTTTACTCAGATTGGTCATTATTTTAAATGCTAACATGTAATGTACATAATGTGGCCCTTCGATCAAAACAAAGTTGGCCACCTCTGAGCTACACCATGCAAAAGTTTCTAAGAAAGATAACTTTACACTGTACACATATTTATTATTATTTTTATTATTATTATTATTTTTTTGTTCAACTTCTGTCACACAAGCCTGTAAAAGTTTTGGAGCTGACTTTGGAAAACATTGTTGCACGATACATGTTTTTTTTTTTTTTTTTTCCCATGGTCCAACTTTTCCTTTAACTAGTTTTAGATTGAGTGTTTGTTGAGACAAGGTCATCAAATGCAGGACACTATCAATTTTACGTCAAGGTCAAGTAGCTCAGAGAGCCTGTTCTGGCACGTTGATTAATTTCTGTTAAAAGAAATATGATGAATCTGCTGAGCTCAAAGCAGACGGGACATTACTCAGTTTATTTCTGTGGGGCAGCTGCTACCAAACATTTCTAATCTAAAAGTTTTCAGATGGAGGTCCAGGTTTTTTTTTTTTTTTTTTTTTGTGTGTGTGTTTTAGAATAAGTAGGGCTACCCATGATGCATTATTCTCTTTCTACTCTTGTAACCATTGTATTCTTTGATGTCAGGATGTGTTTAAATCATTGATGTGACCTTTATGATCACACAAGAAATCACTCAAGAGGGAAATTTGGGTCCTCTAAGAACCAAATTCACATTAATCTGGAAAGTGTGAAAGCTTGCGTGTTAGCTATTAGCTTTCCTTTTGAATTTTAATCAGCTGCCTTTTATTCAAAGACTTTATATTCCTTTTATTTGCTTCGGGGAAATGGCTGCAACTAGGGGCGTGCATTGCACTTCACAATTCTCAATCATACAGTATATCCCGATACTAAACAATACGATATACATCGCAATATATCACTATCTCAATTTTATTTTATTTTTTTTAAGTAAACGGTAACTATCTTTAATTCAAGTACTAATATCAAAAACAAGTGGTACGTTTATCACACTGTCAAATTACGTTTTTCAGAAAAGTTCAACTTTAGCGTCTACAACTGGTTCTGATTCTGTTGAAATATTGATTTGGACATTTTTTTGGATTGATAAGATAATTGCCTGGGGAAATCTTGTGATATATCACCAAATGGATATTTTCTTACACCCTTAGCCACAACCCTCTGGATACCTCTGGATTTTCCGAAATAATTTAAAGCGTAACTAAACCCTAAAACCAACTCTCAACATTTTAGTCAAAGTGTTCTAATTTGGTGTATGTTGTCAAATGTAAGAGTAACTGCCCTCTATGGGTTTAAACCCCTGGTGTTACAATTGAATGCTGCTCTTGACTGACATCCCACCACTGTTGGCTCCGCCCCTCAACTAAAAACGAGCACCTGTGGACTGAGACAACTGAATAGAAGAGGTGAATAGCTATATTGAGTATTAAGTAGCAAGTTAGCATAGCATAGATTGTACTTTGCAGATTTTATAGTGTTGACTGGGCGGGTCTAAATCGCTCCAGGAGCCCCGCCCATAATCTAGACATTTTACCTGGACATGTCCTCTTTCGGGGATATTTTAACAAATTTAAAACTTGTCAGGTTTTCCCATGGACCTTGAACGCATCACAGGGAACACGTTAATTTAAAATACCGGCGTCATGTACTGAGTGTGCATCGCACTGTGATTGTATGCGCATTTATGTGCAAAAATGAATTTTTGCTAAAAAACAATTCACTTTTGTTTATTTTTGTTTTCAAAGTGAACGGACGTGTTTCATTTGTTTATTGGATTAGGTTAGTGTTATAGTTAGGTTTATAATCTTAGTACGGAGGTAAACTCAGTACGTGACACTGTAACTCCGCTAATATTTGCTCTATCTGTGAAATTCCAGTCGTTTCTGAAACAGTTGCTCTTTAAAGCCAACCTGGTGTCAATACGGTAATTTTACTCACACATGACGAATCATTAAAGATGCCGCTTGTTTTGACGATATCGTCACACACGAGGAAAAGAGAAAAAAAATAGTGATTAAAAGAGACCAAATACCAGTGGATTTAATTGAAAATATTTATTGAAGTGCATATTTAATGATTATTTACTGTTCTGTTAGCCTTGAGTTTTACGTTAGTTTTTTTAAGAACAGAATGTTTAAATGTAATATAATGGTGACTGATGTGAGTCACCACCGGTTTCAGATTCTTTTGAGTCTTTGAAAGAGAACTATATTTTTAAACCTTATTGACAAAAACAATGATATCATATTTTGGCATTACAAGGTAGATCCAAGAAAACGTCAAGTACTTTGAGTATACCCATGTGTTCTCTTTCTTGGAAATCAAAATATGGTCACTCTACTTTAAATGTGTTTATTTGTAGTTACGTTCAACAAGTGCAATATACATGAGAGAAGTCTCGAACCCATTATGGCGCGTGGCTTGCCACGAGCAGTGAGCAGAAAGGAAGATGGAAGGTCTTAAAAGACATTACCTTTTCAAAAGAAAGAAAAATGCCTTGAGCAGTGCTGCGTTAAACAACTTAACAAAAACATGATTGTCTCCGACTGACTCCGAGAAGCGAGTGTACTGAACTGGCATGTTGGAGAAAAGAAGAACATCAAAGTGTAGATGGTGTAGTTTCTGAGAAGAACACTTTGTAAATGGCTCATGGTGCAGGAGTGAGGGTTTACTTTTCAGGTCTGAAGAAAAACAAGGGTGCGAGTCATGAAACGTCTACAGTTTGGCAAAAAAAGTATAAATTATTCAGTAAATTTAATTCCTGGTGTCCTTAAATAGCTCTCTGGTCATGGCCATGGTGGAGGTTGGAGTCTGACTGTTTGAAGACGTGGACAGGTGTCTTTTATACGGATAACGAGTTCACACAGTAATACAGGTAACGAGTGGAGGACAGAAGAGCTTCTTAAAGAAAAAATAACAGGTCTGTGAGAGCCACAATTCTTGCTTGTTTGTAGGTGCCAAACACTTATTTTATGCAAGAAATTACAAATGAATTATTTAAAAATCATACAATGTGATTTCCTGGATTTTTTTCCCCTCACATTCTGTCTCTCACAGTTAAAGTGTACTTATGATAAAAATGACAGACATCTCATCTTTTTAAAGGTGCAGTCCGCAACTCTCAGATCCCTCTCTCCGCCTCCCTCCCCGCTGCTCTCTTGCCCTGCCTCCAAACTTTCCAAAGTCCCTCCCTCAGAGGAGCTAACAAGCTAACGTTAGTCCGACAGCAACATCACAGTAATATAACATGCTCTGTTAAAGCAGAACTAAGTCACTTTTTCACCTTAATAAATCATTTTCATAGTCCCTGTGAGGGTAATACAAGTGTGTATGGGTGATTTGGGGGTCTTTCATCCCCCTTGCTGTCTCTGGCCAGAAAACAGCACTTGCAACTTTCCTGCCTCCGACCCGGTGGCAGATGTACTGCTTTACGGCGGTCCAATACACACTAATGGTGCGTTCACCTGCAGTCACTTCAATCGCCCTTCATGAGTCGCTTGAACACAGTGGTGCTTTTTAATCACTTCATTGCTCTTGTGGCATCATTACCATGTCTGCACAGCGGGGTGACAGGGGAGACCACTGGCTGATCACTTGCCTTATCGTAAACAGCTCCGTTTTTACGGTATAAATGATCAACTTACTGAGTTACTAAAGGATGAGTTCACTCAGAATCTAGGCTTATTCAAGATTAACCGCTTTAATTTTGCCCCGGTATGTTTAGGATGCCTCCCGCAGGGCTGCCCGTCTCACTGAACCGGGAGGGAGGAGCTGCTGCCTCGAGGGTGCTGAGTGTTTACGACAGTGACATACTCAAAAGGGACCTTTAGAGGGAGCACTAAGTGAAAGTTACTTAGTTCTGCTTTAAAAGCATATTACTGCAGCGCTTCTCTTTCTCAATGTGCACACACCTCAGCAGCAGCAGCAACAACACGTGTCACTTACAGCAGCCCACATTTAGGCTGCTGCGTGCACATGAACAACAATAATAATGTGAATCAAGCAGCAGTAATTACCTTTCAAGCAGAAAAGTCGCTAATTCCATCTTCTACTCCTCCAGACCATACACTGTAAAAAAGACGGCACTGCAGAACAGGGCGGGGCTTGTGAGCAACAGCTGTCAGACAGACTATCAAACACAATCCTGGCTCAATGAGTCTGTTTTTTTTCACACAAACTACTAGTTTGTTGTAAAGCTGTCCTTACATAGTGACAGCTTTAGAAAATATGACAAAAAAAGTCACTTTTATAAGAATTGCAACCTGCACCTTTAAGTGGAAAAACGTGCACAATCGGTGGCTGCCAAATAATTTTTCGCCCCACTGCAGATTCGTATTTATGCACAAATATCATGATTTTTCTTTAAATACAGTCAAATGGTGACACATTGTAGATTCTATCAGTTTATGTAGCCTTTAATTCTTTGAATCCCTTAAAACCTTTGCTCCCATTGTGTATATAAAGATGTTTTGTCATACAACAGTCATATCTCTGTTCTGTGTCATCACAGGCATCAGGATGGAAATGAAAAGTGATAAACGGGGATGACAAAATCCTCCATTTAAAGGTTTATCAAGCCTTCTGTCACTGTATGAGATTGTGGATACTTATATTTCACAAGATATCGCTTCAAAGTGAAAGGTTTTATACTGAACTGTCAACAGAACAGGGACGTCATGTTGCCAAACATACACAAATGTCCTTAAAAGGTTGCACACAATGTAGTGCAGACACAAAAAGGAAGGGGAAAAAAAAAAAGATTCAGTGTAATTTAATAGTTTAAACCTTGATTATGTATTTCTAAATATTTAGGCAACCTTTTATTTTATTTTTTAATTCCGCAGCATTTGAGTTCAAGGACCTAAAAACAAGTTTCAGCCATATTTCACATGGATTTAACGTGTGTTCTGGGCAGGGTTGGAGTCAGTTATAATTGTAATTGCATAATTGATAATGAATTAAAATTATGGCGTAATTATAATTGTAACTGTAATTTGAAAAATCTGTTGGCTGTCCTAATTGTAATTCAATTATAACTGAGTTTAGATAATTGACTTTGTACTTGTCATGAACATTCTATTCTATTAAAATTATCAATGATAATTTAACGCAAAACTATGTACAGTTCTACAAATATGTATTTAATTATTAAAATATGTTTCATATCAAGCTTTCCCAAATTTGACCATTGAAATAAAAAATTTAAAAAAAACATAAATCGAGGGGTATATTGACACAAAAAAGGTTTAGACGCCCACACCAAAAATATTAAAATCTATAATTTCATTGATTGGGAAGTTAACCAATAGATAGGAAAGAAATTAGATGGCAAATATTTGTTTTTAGTTTATTTTACAGCTGATTTAACCCCAAATATCATAAGAAATGCTTACACAAGAGGAAGGTTAAGTTTTATTAGGTTCTTTATTACAGGCTCAGTAATTGAGAACATAATTGTAATTAACTTTCTGAGGATATACAGTATATATATATATATATATATATATATATATATATATATATATATATATATATATATATAAAAATTGGAATTTAAATGTAATTGGAAAAAATGCTGGTCACTGTAATCAGAAATGAATAGTAATTGAACATGGGTAATTGAAAATGTAATTGTAACTGAAAAATGTAATTGACCCCAACCTTGGTTCTGGGTGTAGTTTAAATATTTTTTCAGAAAGAGGAAAATGTCAGTCCGTGTAGATGATATAAAGTGGAATAAAGGACAAAATGGCACTTTTTTTTTTTTTTTTTAAAAGAAAGAAATTCTGCAACTTTGTTAGTCCAGCTGGAACATTATGACCACTGATTGCTTTCCGGAATGTCAGGAAGCTTCCAATCTGGCAACACAATAGACATAAACTTTACCTCTGCATCAGTTCACACAATAGATTAAAACTCCGCCTCTTGTAATTAGCATATTTTGCTACTGGTTTTTGGCTTTTGCTACGGCAACATCTGCACCACACACATGGGTATGTTAAAAAAGTAGATGAATGCAATCAGGATTAGGAAACTGAGATTAATGGAGTGTTTGAACTGCACAGTGATTGTGTTGTATGAAACAGCATGTTTCTGCGAGGTGTTGAAAAGTTTTTGATGTGATTTCTAGATGTCCTATGCTCCTTTTATATAGTTTTTGTTCATATGTATATTTTGAAATTAGTAACAGTCTTGTTTTCGTCACTTAAAAAAAGGAGGTTGACAAAAACTGATGACTTTTAACATTAATATTAACCAGTTTCTCCAAAGGTGTGTATTGTAACCTCTCCTGAAAAGCTCATTTGGTTGAATACATTGAAATGTGATCAGTAAAAGTAGTGTTTTCAGCTCTGAGTGAACAAACAGTGACGTTTGTATCTTTGGAAGGTTTGGTTTCTTTCAACATGCCAGATCAAAAATGTAACATATCTAGTTTTCAGCAGCGTTGTGCAGATTTTCCCACTGCGCCTCTGAACGCTTCTATTCAATGCTTTTACATAATAATGCTGACAAAGGCTGTGCTGTGTGTAGAGAAAGTGTTTTTTGACAGTTTCAGGTAACTTCACAGTCATTTTGCTGCCATCACACTGTTCCATTGTCAGCTTTGTTCTGCTGAAACTTACCGTTGCTTCTAATAATTAGACTGTGCATTGTTCAGCTTGATGCCTGTTGTTTTCTATTCTGAGCTATTAGTATTATTTTGGAATCATGTAAATATTTCCCTCGGGGCACCTTTGGCTTATTCCGTTTTTGAAATTCTCAATCCCTCATTCAGTTTAAAGACTAATTGTATGAACCTTGGCCAGGAGTTTTCTTTTATTATCATTTTCATAATTCCATTACCACTTTTATTTCAAGATGTAGAGAACAGAAAATATAAACTCCCATTATAACCACATATTTCGGATATACATACAATACTGTTATCCTGACATATATTTTTCCATAAATACCTAATAAATATGAGCCTTTACCTTCAAAATACAAACTGCACCTTATTTTTTGGCGAAAAAAAGTATAATTTGTGTTTTTCTTACTGAAGAAAATTGTGTTCATATGATAAAAAAGGCACCAAAAAAAAAAAAAAAATTACATATACATATATATATATATATATATATAAAACTAATAAAAAGCTTTATATTCATGGATCTAAAGTTGTTGAAAAGATCTGATGTAAAAAAAAGTTTATTGAAGGCTATCACTTTGGTTCCTAAGCTCAATGACTGTAGGTTTTTTTTTTTTTTTTTTTAATAAATGCTCATAGCTCTAAAAGTAATGCCTCAAAATCAGTGTTCCTATCAATTATTGACCAAGGCTGTAAATGCAAATTTTGTGTTTTTTGTGTTTATTGAAAATAAAAGGTGTTTTTATCACAGAAAGGGCATAAAAAAATATAAATAATAATACAAAATTATATATATATATATATATATATATATATATATATATATATATATATATATATATATATATAATAACTTTATATTTATGGTTAGTAATTATAAAGATCTGATATGA